>NC_091828.1:122225000-122242500 GCF_038994185.2 Dermacentor albipictus
AGGGTGCAGATTACTTCGCATAGCACGGGGGCACGCGTGCACGTAGTAACGGGCTTCCTTACAACGCACGCCATTTACTGCAGAGCACAGGGCGCCACCTGCAGGGCCTGAAATAATAGAGGTCACTCTGTAGTGTGTGAGTGACCTTAGTATGCGTACATCGGCATGCAATCTAAAACAAATGCTTGATTGATGCTATTTAATGTCCTCGTAGAATTAAAAATATATATATACTGTAGAGAATTCGGGTGCTGGAGCCTATGGGAGATCCAAGTGCGACAGTACGGGCAGCATGGGAATGAAACGGCTATGCATGGATTTGGCCTGAACTTCTTTTAGCTTCAAACGACTTTGTGACTCTGCATAAATTGGTCAACTTCAACAAGGGATAAACACGACAAACGCAATTCGTTTTAAACACAAAACAAATCTCAAAGAACATGCTCGTGCACAGATAAACTTATTGCTTTCATGTGCTTAAAAAATAAGATTGCTTGGACACTTAGAACTATAACAAAGCCTTGTAAAAAACATCGTAAGAACGTTTGAATGCATCAGCCCAGGTATTACACAAGTGCGCCTACTAGCCACCATCCTCACGATAGCGGATAAATCGCAGCGCCAGAGATATCTAAAATAAATTCAGGAGTATTACGTGCCGAAAACACGTTCTGTTTACGGATCGTGCCATAGTGTGGGACACCGGATCAGTTTTTTTTTTTTTACCGCGTGAGTTAGCGTGCACAAAATGCACCTTCGGTAAACGCGCGTTCTTGCATTTCGCTCTATTGCACCCGCCGTGGTTGCTCAGTGGCTATGGTGTTGGGCTGCTGAGCACGAGGTCGCGGGATCGAATCCCGGCCACGGCGGCTGCATGTCGATGGGGGCGAAATGCGAAAACGCCCGTGTGCTTAGATTTAGGTGCACGTTAAAGAACCCCAGGTGGTCAAAATTTCCGGAGTCCTCCACTACGGTGTGCCTCATAATCAGAAAGTGGTTTTGGCACGTAAAACCCCAAATATTATTATTATTATTATTCGCTCTCTTGTAATGTGGTCGCCCTCGATGCCGGAATCCAAACCCCTCGCATGGAGTTTAGCAGCACAACGCTATAGCCCCTCAGCTACCGCTGCGGGTAGCACTAGAATTCTCTCCAGCAATTTTTGTAAGCAAATAACAAAAATGAATTTCTCGTAGCGGCAGCCTTGTCATAGTAGTCTCCGTAGCAGTGCCATTCGCCTGTATGTGCTTTGTTTCATGAAAAACCACGCATCAGTTACACATTTGCGAGCAGGAACGAGCAAGGCGCAGATGTCATGCGGCTTGGTGATTGAAGCCTCTGGAACTGCTGCTTGTTGTTGATGATGATGATCGCTACTGGCATACCCTGCTAAACCGGGTAGTAGCAAAGAGTCACCTAGCCTGCTTGACGTAATCAGTCTTTACCACATTTATTGCAGGTTACCATTTTTGACCGTCTCTCCTTGATCTTTTTCTTTTTTTCTGGAAGCCCCTATATCTACACAAGACAAGCGCTCTATAACACCACAAGCGC
The DNA here is from genome assembly GCF_038994185.2 of Dermacentor albipictus. NCBI lineage: Eukaryota > Metazoa > Arthropoda > Arachnida > Ixodida > Ixodidae > Dermacentor > Dermacentor albipictus. The sequence continues at coordinate 122,226,556 of NC_091828.1, forward strand.
TAAAGAAACAATGACAACGTGCACTTGTGGTGTTCAGTTTTGTCCGTGTCCTTTTCTTTTTCTTTGGTGCTCACCTAATTTTACTATATAGAATGAACGAGCTAGCCCTGCAACAAGCCTTGCTAAGCAATAGCGACACTGTGAGCGGGCTGGACAGCAAATCGCTGTCAATAAGTCTTGCGCAAGAAAAAAAAACGATTTCTTGAATCCGGGCAGTGGTGTATACTGAGAGAAACGTCTCTTCACGCCGACAACGAGAGCAAACTAAAACAAAACGACGACCAAACAACAACGAAAAAGAATTGCTTGAAGAAACGGGATTGCAAGTTACATGGCGTGTTTTGCCATCTCTAGGTTGTGCTTCTTCTTCAATGTATTTGCTGTCCTCACATATGCGTCCGCAAGGGACTTTTGCGTGCCCTTTCACTTCTGCGCGCTGAGTAGCCGTCGACTGCTTTTGGTTCTAGTGCCCATAAAAGCGCTCTCTGCGTGCTGCGTGCTTATGACGTGGTGGCGTGGGTAAAGTGCTTCGTGATATTCCCTTCTTGTCGTTTTTCTTTTATTTATTGTTGCCTGAATAATAAACTTAGGATTTTAGCGCAACAGCTTCTAGCGTAGCCCACCTTTTCATTCTTCTAGAATAATAATAATAATAATAAAGAAAAACCGAGGCATAGGACGGCATGCACTAGTCAAGGCAGTAGAGGAGCCTCAGAATTGTCCCAGTGGCTTGGGAGGACATCTTCGAGACAGTGGGCTGAGGGCACCGATTTCGAAAGTCGGAAACAAAACTCTAAATATAGAAATAGAATAAAACAAAGGGAGATACATAGAGAGAGAGAGAGAGAGAGAGAGAAAGCCAAAGGTAGTGACGACTGGAGAATGCGTCTCTCGCTTGTGTCTAAATCGCGCTGAGAACTTTCATTTCCCGAGCTGTCAGCTGGGATTATAGGAGCGCGTCTCTTAAACCTCCGCTCGAGCCTGCTACAAAGGCCCCATGCCATGGGAGCCTTTGCACTGGCCCCATGGGGAGTTCAAGGTGCACACTCAAAAGTGCACGACGGGTGGAAAGGGGGCGAGGGAGAGAGAGGAACAGACGGCAAATGGGATTCTCAATCCGAAGCGGCCAAATCGAAACGGACGATACGTATGCGCCCGCTGCGCTTCGAGAAGGCGAACTGTCGTCCATCGTCTTGACGGTGAGATTTCAGATCTCTCTTCTTTTTTTCTCTCTTTCCTTTTTTGTTTCTTTCTCTCCTTCCTTCTTCTTTTGTTTTTTCGCTCGGGTGAACAGAAGGCGTACTTTTCGTACTCGTATAACAGTGGACGGTTTAGACAAGAGGTGCGTGGTTGGCGCCTAGGTAACGGTTTGCGGTTTAGATAACCGACACTCGGTTTGAGTTTAGATAACAGTTAGTGGTTTAGGTACCACGCACCTAATTTGCGGTTAGTAAGAGCAGCGTTTGTAACAGAGCGGTCTTTATTTGTACTGTCGCCTTGTGTGTTACGTGATCATGCCGTTTCCGTTTGAGTAGCTGTGTTTCGATAGTTTATTTGCACCTTCGCGGCGCTGTTTTGAATTTTATGCTGTAATATCACTGTGTACGCATTAACGGCCTTTGTTACTCAATCTTTTACGTAAGCTATGCGTGCACTTTACTGCAAAAAAAAAAAAAACAGAACTGCATGCACAACTATACTACCTGTTCATGCAGACAAGAAATAGCTGGTGCCGTATCTGTGCGCCGACACTTCCATGGCTTCCAAAAATAAAATAAAAGGGATACCGTCATTGATAATGAATTCGGAAATTTTAAGTGCCAGAACCATGATTTTTTTTTTTTTACGAGGGCCGCCGTAGTAGTTACAGCGGAATAATTTTTACGGCCTGTGGATCATTAACGTGTACTCAATGCACGAGACACGGGCGCTTTTGCATTTCGCCCGCCCATCGAAAGGCAGCCCGCCACGGCTGGGATTCGATCCCGCGACCTCGCGCTTAGCAGTGAAACACCATAGCCGCTAAGCTATCGCGAAGGAGTTGCCCCTTGTGCGTTATGGGAAGGAGCAGTAATCAGATTCTACAGCACGTATCCAGCAGTGCCTTGAGAGTAGCCCTTCCGGGCACCAAGTGTTACCACTTTCTTGTCTCCTCTGGACTACCAGAAGCTTACAGATATCGTGAAGCTTGCAGAATGTCGACTACATGCGAAAACTTTTTGCAGGAAAGTCAGATTTAAAAACATCAACTATTTCACGTCTGCCTTACTTGAAAAGGACCTTTCCACAGCTGAAAAATGTGGCTGGTGTAAAACGCTGTGAAAAAATGATGAAAACCGTTAGTGATAAGCACATTACGACACACTGACACCTAGAGAAAACACCCAGTCGGCTACCTTGCAACGTTTTTTACTTAAACACTTTTCACGTATTATCAACAATTGCAGCACACGTCTAGTCAGAAAGTGCGTCGGGATTTATGTGACATGTTTCTAAATATCATATATTTCAATCAGAGCTTCTACGTCAGATGCGTTATCTTGGAGAACACAATTTATGCGTACGGAGCCGAAGCGGGCCGACAAAAAAAAGCGATAAATAGGAAAAAAATTATAGTTCAGCGGCGTTGATCGCAATGCAGTTGAAAGTAAAGAATAATGGATGATATGTGACGTTTCGAAATAGGGATGCTTTAATCTAAACGCACGCAGAGATGAAGCAGGTGTTTCGGGGCCGATAAAGCCATCGATTGTTCCTCCCTCGCGGACTGCGCGGAGTCGGCGCTTTTGAGGAGAAAAGCGGCTTTAAATATTGGGCGTGTCGTCGTTCGGCGCTGAGTCCTTAAACTCCGTAAACTCGCGAAGTGATGGATCCCGTAAAAAAACCATAGAGATTCTTACAAAAGCAAATAGAGGGAACTCTAACGATAGTGTCGGTAGTATGGCTGTTGGGCCAGCGTGGGAATGACCGGCAGAATGCTTTAACCACTTTCGTCCAGTTACAAATACAACCGACTTTTTATCCGAAATATTTCTTGGGGGGCAATCGCTTTCGGGTTAGCATTGAAAAGGATTGAAAACGATGCAAAGCAAGGTACCCATTTGGATACCAAAGTCAGCACGTTGGACATACCAAGGGTACATAAGGAAGGCAGACTTTGTACCTACTAAGCTTCAGGTGGATGTTGATGCTTTTACTCAGGATACCGTTGCCCAGGATACCATTGCCCAGGGCAACAGATGAGGAGGAATCATGGGGTACGCAACAGATGACGAGGCACCTCCCCATTTGTTGAGTACCCCATGGTACCCTTGCTCATGGTGACCTTGCCTAGTGTACACACACTGAGCACCCTTACACAGGGTACCCAAGGTAGCTCCTTCAGGCCGTGACGTCACCGTCATGTTCGGCGCATGGACATGCGCCGGCTTTGTTCTGGTTTCATTTGCGCTTCCCGGTTTTCGCGAGAGAACACGGCCGGTCCACATGCGGCGAGGCCGGCCTTTTGTTGATCTACGAACGCCATTAATTGCATAGCGGCGAGCTTGCCGCATTGCGACGGTGTGTCATGCGGCCCTAATTACTCAGGGGACTAGCTGTATCAACCATCGTTCGAATCATGCCGCACTGCGTTCACTTTCGGCTGATGGGGGACGCGGTACATTTTTTCGTACCGCATTACAAGCATTACGATCGTACAGTTCACTTCTCGTTATTCATTCGCTGCTAAACCTTGTGGATTTGCATAATCACAGGCGTCGCATCACAATTGGAGCAGCAGATGGAATGCAGAGCTGGATAAATAGAACTTAATATTAACGGCACTGCTTTCATTACGCCGTTAGCGAAGCATTTGTTTCGCTCACAGTCGCTATTGTGCAGTGTAGACAGCTCGAATAATTGCGATCTTTCGGGAAGAGCGAGCGGTCGTCAGATTAGTTGTAATGCGAAACAAAGAATCATTTTTTGATGCAGGACTGCCCTGGTTGCGCGGGGATGCTTATTTGCGCCACTGATCCATTCGTGCGGGTCACTAATTAGAGCTGCTTCATCCAATCATGGTCGAGGAAGGACGCAGCGCCATGGATTTCGCATGCCGGCAACGAGCTTCGAAATCTTTTACCGCTTGCATATTTGGTTGAAGGGTCCATGCGGCTACTCTTCTCTCGCTGCACTGAGGTCATTCTTTCTTTGCTTCGTTCACTGTGCTGACATCAATGCAAAATTCAAAACGCCGTTGATGTTATACAGCCAGAGCCCTGGAAAACGGCGCATTATTCCGAGACGCTTACCAAAATAACCGTCAAGAAAGCTGTATATTGGGAAGCAACGCGGAGGCTTCAAAGCCGCGTGCAGGCTTCATTCCTATAGGTGGTGCACAGGTATCACACGAGCATCGCTATTCTGCGACTATCAATAGACTTCAACGTTGTAACACTCTGCCCTTACGGAAGCCAGAATGGATATTCTGTAGCGGTTCTATAGATATTTTGTTTTGTAATTAAGTTGAATGTCTCTTGAGAACCAATGGAATATCAACACTGATTCTTGCACAGGTGTCGCAGGCCTGTGAAAGTAACCATTTCCTTTGGCCTGTGAGATTGCCGAACACGATGTACCATGGTACGCGAAGTTGGAGGCCATAGTTTTGGCGTATAGTGTGGTCTTGACTTACACTGACGACAGCGCAACACTGTGGTCGTGGTCTGAGATGTATATAAAAGATTGAGGCTAGCTCCACTTCATAACTTTTGTTTGTTTGTTTGTTTGCAGTAGGACTTGTGGCTTGAAATGAACGAACCCAAACAAACCTGTTGATGTTGGAACGCGAGCAGCACCATATACACACACAAGCAGTCATCACGAATGACTGAGGATCCGTCGGTGACGTCCATGGTGACGTCACTTGGAAACACGAAACACCTATGTATGACCGATACGAGAGACGCAGTTGCCCTTCTTAGAAACAGGGGCATGCCTGGTTGGGAACAGCAGGGCCCTCTGCTGAAACGTGATGGCGTGACTCTGCACAAACGTTGCCCGCTGCGGCGTCTCGCAGGTGTGCTCCCCCTGTTGAATGCGTGTTCGCTTCGTAGAGCCTGCGCGAGCTAATTTAACAATACCTGATAAAAAAAAAGGAGGATGGAGACCAGGCTGCTGTGTTCAAGGGCGCGTTCGTTGTGAAACAGTTGAGCGAAGGTATCCCGCTTTCCTTTCTATCTGGGAAGCAGGCCCAGAGCGGTGGGTAGGAACGCTCCCTGGAAAGCCAGTTGCTGTAGTCGCCGAGCAGGTGGGCAGGATTTGGAAACGCGACTTGGGATGGATTGGCAGGATGCCTTCGATTCGTTTCCCGTGTTTCAGGTGGTTCTGCGGTGTCGGCCTAAATGTAGAATGTGAGCCTGAGAAAAACTTTGCGGGTGTATAAATTCGTACCGTGGCGTTACCCGCCGTGAGGCCTCGGTAGAAGCCTCGGGGCGCGAACAGCGAGGACCGACACGCCATGTTAATTGCTGTATGTGCGTCAACGATAAATGTTGAAAGAAAGAAAGAAAGAAAGAAAGAAAGAAAGAAAGAAAGAAAGAAAGAAAGAAAGAAAGAAAGAAAGAAAGAAAGAAAGAAAGAAAGAAAGAAAGAAAGAAAGAAAGAAAGAAAGAAAGAAAGAACCCAAAGAAGGAGTGTACTGAGAATTTCGTACACAGCTAAAAAGGGTAGTTCGAAAGAACGCAGTTGCAAGAAACTCGAGTGAATCTCAAGAAACGAAAAGGAAATATGCGTTTTCAGCGTACATGTGGGGAATCTATGCGGAGCAAAGCTGTCGTCAAGTAGGTAATGAAATTCGATAATACTGAATGCGATGCTTACAACAGCCTGCATTGTCATCCTGTGCAGCTCACAACACCGTGCAATGTTTATGTTCATACAGCGCACAGGTAAAGCTTTATTACCACGTAATCTTTATTAACAACACGTTCCCCATGTTGTGCCGAAATGCGAACAGCATTCCACGCCAATGCACACTGTGAGACGTGACGTCATCGTGTCGGTGATGTCGCGAGGACGGTTTCACACGTGAAATACAGTGGTAAGGTTGCATATTATTTGCCCGTTTCGTTCATACGTCGTCGGCCTAATACGAACTGGTGCACGCGGACGGACTCTCTCGCGCACATGCTCTCGCGTGCAAGCGCACTCGCAGGAGCTGCGCCACGTGACACTCGCGCCAACCATCTCAAACAGTTAGTTGGCATTGGCACGAGGGAAGTCTGCGCTTGGTTTGTGGCCTAACGTTTAGAGCATCGCGCTGTTTTTGGCAGAGAGTCCGATATTCGTTCCCACCACCGGACGCGTCCCAATTCTATCTTTTTCCGTGCGCGAGTTATTCGTCGAGACAACAGGGGACCCAACAGGAGCCGTGTTCATCGAAGTACAGGATCATTCGCAAATCAAACAGTAGCTTTAAAATCGAGCAGCTCAAATGTTTTTTTTATTATACGTCTACAGTACGTGCATGCGAGTCGTCCAGTGTAAGTCTCTTTCTATGGCTTTACGGGGTTTTCTCAGGTTTCACGCGCCGAAACCACCAGCTTATTATGAGGCACGCAATAGTTGGAGATTCCTAAATAATTTTGGACCACCCGGGTTTGATCAACGTGCATCCAAAGCACGGCATACGGGCGCTTTCACATTTTGCCCCCATCTAAATGTGGCCGCCGCTGCCGGGAGTTGATCCTGTGCTCTTGTGCTTAGCACTGCAACACCATAGCCGCTAAGTTACCACGGCGGGTCAGTGTAAGTCTCTCTGTAGTGGTCTCGTACTCACCTAAGTTTTTCAGACATTAGTTCGCCGAAGCTCTCTAAACTACCGAGTTGAGCTCTGGGAGTTTAGCGTGTCATCCAGCGTGTTGCTGTCCTTTTTTGTCGATGTGCCACGAGTATACAGTCTAAAAAGAAATATTGACACCATTTCGGTCCACCCTTGTCCCAAAACAATATTAGCCATCAATATTGAGTGCACTTCCTTTATTTAATGTTTTGCGCTCGCTACTTCCCTGCTAGGTACTCTATGCCACGCAGATACGCTCATGCCGTTCGGTATATTAAAGTACCGGGATCACAGCATCACACGAAGGAGAGCGTGCAAGATAGAAGATTATCATTGTTTGAGAAGAAGATAAGGCCGGAAGGATGTAAATTTTCTTTAGAGCGTATTTGCCGAGAACATTCAGGCTCGCACTGCGGTAGCGATCTAGCTATTCAGTTTCTTTTTTTAAATTCTTCAAGCATGCTCTCCTTTACTCTCGTACCAGTATTTCACGATCAACGCACGCAAACTTCAAAGTTTATGAAATTGTATGAACAAGGGAACATGGATATGAGCCCGCATACTTACCCATGCGTCCACGTGGCTTAATTATTACCCATACGGAGAAATAAGAGCCCGCATCATTTCCGCACGTATGATACGGACAGCAAATGCTATTTCGACAATGCATACAGAACGCTTTAATAAGTGTAGAAGCTCAAAAGAACATCAGCAGCCCTTTTGGAAAGATTACAGAGTAATTTCTGGAAATAGGTAGTATAATACGATGATCCGCAGTGGGTGTGTGCGTATGTCTGCGTATGTGTGCGTATGTGTCTTACTGCAGCTGCATATGGGCTCGTGTATATGCGTTCTGGCGTGCGTGGATGTTTGTTGCTCGTATAAGCTCGTGCGTTCTTTTGTAAAAGTGTGTGGGTGTATGTGTCCTTGCGTACGCGTGCGTGCTTCTGTGGGGACGTGCGTATGAAAGTTCGTGTGTGTGTGAGTGTTCGCGCTGTGTTTGTATGTATGTACATTGTATGTACGCGCATGCTTACGTGTGTATGTGGGTTTGTGTTCGTGCTCGCGTGTTCGCGTGAGAGTGCGCGCGTGTGTGTGCATGTGCGTATGTGCGTGTTCGCGTGAGAGTGCGCGTGCGCGTGCGTGTGTGCCGTGTGCTTGTGTGCGCGTGCGCGCGTACTGCTCAATTAGAAGAAAAAAAGAATCGTTCTGACTCCTTTATTCCCATTGCCCCTTGATGCGCAGACGCCAGTTGCGATGCGAACGCCCCCCAGCGCCGTTGCTTCCTCAAGTGCCGCTCCTCGGGCTGTGGTGCCGGCAGCGCGGGAGGCCGCAACCAGGCGCCTGGTCACCCGGCACGCCCGACTGTCGAGTGTGCGGACAGCAGTAGCGACGACGACGAGGAGGACGATGACGACGACGACGACGAAGAGTACGACGATGACGAGTACGGTGAGTCGACCCGCATTAATTACGTCGTCAACTGATAAGCGCGCTTCTCAAAGGCAAGTGTCCATCCTGCGAGTATACAGAGACGATGCGCTTCTTGCAAAACAAAGAAGAAATTGAAGAGAAAACTGCGTTCCAGGCAACTCTCTCTAAACTGGTTGGACTTCTGAACTTTACCTGCGTCTCGAATGGCGCGTCCCCATAATAGATGGTGTCGAAATCACGCCCCCCCAGCAACGGCTCCCTTGGAGTAGCCAACACATATATCGAATCCACTGGTTTTGTGTACTGCAAGAGCCGGAAATATGTCACGACAGTCGCGTTTAGGAAACAACCTTAATATTTCATTTCAGACTCAGATTTTCGAATAACGATGACGGAGGACGCAAGCTACGCTACCCGCAGAGACTCGATCACGAAGCGACTGGGATCGGGCGAAAATTCAAGGTCCATCGGAATGAATGGCGAAGCTTCGGGTGAAGAGTGGTCCAGAGTCAATTGTCCTCGACATCAGGAAGAACCAATGATTGAAAAAGAAAAACCATTTTTAATTAAAAATAGACACAGTTGAATTTCACTCAACAAAAATAAATTTCCTGTTCAGTGTTATTACACGTGTGGCGAGGAAAGAAGAAAGACAACTCTCTGTCACTTTATAATTACCAGTAAATAGCTTCTTTTTAACGGACGTGACTTTCAAAAAGTGCAGCAGTGCTCCTATACCCGACAGCGTGCATTGCTATAAATTTAATTGGTACCAGTTTTTTTCCTTCTTCTATGAACACTTGATCATGCAGTCGACTTAAAGCGGTGCTCAATGTCTATCTTTCATTGTCAAAAAAAAAAAGGGAGGGGAGGGCGATAGTAGATCAGCAGGTATTATATGATCATATGATCTCGTCACAATCACAAACACTGCACGACGCACTGTTCATCATGCCGAACAGTGAGCTAGCGCATCTGTAGCGATAACGTAGGTGGCGCTGCCTATAAGCAGATTCCTCATGTATGCGTACCCTCCCAATCCGCACGAGCGCCGGTGCGGAAGGTGAGTGCCATCCTCCTCTCTCGCAGCCGCCACAGGGGAAGAGGGCGGAGGGAGAAGAGGAAGGCAGTTATTCATTAGCCTTTCCCATACACCATCTAAATGTTCAGAGGCCTCAGAGCTAATGCAAGTGCGTCTCAAGATGCTAGTTCGGCGGCGAATGCGTCCCCGCAACTCGGTTGGGAGAGGGCACGCTCCCTTTGCGTCGGTGCCTTTGTGCTGAAAGTCCGAGCAACAACCGCCAACCGGAAACCACGAAAAGGGCACTGAAATCTATTCACTTTATAAAAAGGAACACGACATATAAGGCATGAATCGCGCTATTGGTAGCCAAGACCCCCGTTCTTCTTTCTACTCCTCCTTTTTTTAGCCACTCAGTAGGAACGTAAACCGAACGGCCGTTTGGTTGACCTCATTGCCTTCCTCATCCTTACCCCTCCCCCCCCCCCCCTCTTTCAGCAATAATGTGCAGTTTCAGCAGATGTGTTGCTTCTCCGCATAAGCACCACAATTGCGGCGGTGCGCGCTTTACAGAACGCACATTTATTGCGATTAGCATTCTTCGGGAACTTCTTCCAGTTCGGGTCAGGTGCCTATGTATCTATGTGTCTATCTGTGTATGTATTTCCCACCGACTTCGGCCACCTTGGTTAAATCGCTAACGCATCCAACCGCTCTGCTGAGGAAAGGAGTTCGAAAACCAACCGTCGGGCCAATTTGGGTCATCGGGTACGGGCGCTATCTTCAACGTACCTCGTTGACGGCAACTAGGATCACAGAGTACGTGCCATTGAGCCATGCCCCACCTTTACCGAACCTCTGTGGCGCCAGCTTTGGTCACACGCTATGTGCCGCTTCTCACTTTAATCATCGCATCAGACATATCGCGAGCAATTCCGCTCAAATCGTAAGACAGATTGCTAATGGCATTAAGGTTGTCAAACATCTTGAAAGGATGCATGTACGACATCTTATCTCCACCCCCTTTTTTTACCACGTCTGAAATCGCCCCTTGCTCCGCCTTCTATATGGTTTGCGCTGCCTTGGAGTCGATAAGTGGCAGATTTTTGAGTCAATTCTTTCAACAGTTATATTTAATAAATTAGGAGGTTTTACGTGCCAAAATCAAGATGTGATTACGAGACACGCGTTAATGGGGCATTGCAAATTGAGGCGCACCATCTAGGGCTCTTTACCTGGCACTTGAATCTAAGTACACGACTGGTTTTGCATTTCGACCCAATCGAAATTCGGCCGCTGCAATCGGGGTGGAAGTCGTGCACTCGACCCTAGGCTGCGCAATGCCATAGTCACTAAAGTAGTGGGCCGGCTATTGCAATGTAGCGAATAGATGAGCCATCCAACTGAGTGGGACATAACCATTTATTTGAAGAAAGAGAAATAGAGAGAAGAATAAATGGAGGGCGATGAGGTTTGTTTTTGTTTAATTTTTGCGAGGGAATTGCAGATTAGGTTTTGAAGAAAATGACATACGATGTAGAGTTATGTAATGTCCTTGATCAGTGCTCAGTTAGAGAAATTGTGCTATTACGGGCCACATATCCCTTCTGGCGAAATTTCAAATTATAACGTCCCTTGACAGGTGGAATATTGAATTCAGACAAGCGGAGCCGTCGCCAGACTCGGTTCGAACAATAAAGGCACATCTCTAGCAACTTGGTAGCTGAACTTTAATACTCGGGACGTAAGGATTAAACATTCAATATTTTGGAAGCAAGATGCACTAGGCTAGCAAGCCCATTCAAGGAACTATAAACCTTTCAAACCATCCACTGGAGAAGCAGTAAAGACGTTTGAGGTGTGCTCGGGTTAATTATGATGTTGGCTGTACAGCGGGCACTCGCCGCTACGGTTTGCTCCACGCTAGTCCATATGGCGTATTAAAGTGTCGTCACGGAAGCCATTTTGCTGCTCCTGATCACAGTCACCCCTGTGCGGCTGGAGACAAGCTGTTCGAGATAAAGCACAGCTTTCCTCCTGGCTGGATGTAAAACAAAATGGTGGCCTAGATGACGTCACCGCGTACCCGCTATTGCTTCAGAACACTTCGCAGATTCCGCTGCACTGCGCGGTATTAGCGGCGACATATTTCGCAAGGAAGTCCCCTCTCGTCACAGGCTCGCAATTCAGTCCGCGTTACACGCCGCGCGGTCAACGCCGGTCGACGACGCCAACTGCGAACTACAATCTGACGCACCCTTTTTTTTTATTACGAGAGCCAGCAGTCACAGCCTGACGTCGTAGGTCTAACGGCATCCGAACTAGAACTGAAAAAGAGCCAAGAACGCATTGCCTCAATCTTTCCCGCTTACAGAACAAGAAAAAGTCGCGATCCCCCCTCCCCCTACCCGGGCGGACATAAATCCTCTGCACGGTCTGACGAGCCTGACACCGACCTTGCGGGAGGCGTTGCCGCCCTACCACGCATCGCCAATGCCTCTATGGCTCTCAATCATTGATCTATACGCGCTCGCTGGATATATGGCCTTTTGCGCGGTGACACACGCGTCGTGATGGCTCTCTACATAACCTCGCACCGGCCGTAACTTGTTTTCGTTGCCTGTTTGGTTTGTGGCTTATTTCAGATCACCGGGGAGGAGGGGGTGTGGAGAAGAGAAATAGTACACGTGCTTAAGGGTCTGAAAGAAAGCAAAGAACTAAATAAATAAATAAATAAATAAATTTTAAGGTGACCACCCACCATAAGTTACGTCAATATGTCACAGTGTTCAACTTGTGTAAAGTGCGAAGCAAGAGCTGCACATAAGTAAAGCCTTGCTCGTAAATTCCCGGACCACAGCGTGCGCGAACGCGTTGACTTCCGGACGGCTAGCGGGGCTCCGGAATTAATTATGACACTCGTAAGGCTGTGGCGGGTGGAGAACGGTGGTGTCTTTTTCTTTCCGTTCACAGCAATAGTGCTATTAAAAATTGAATACAAGACCTCCCCTCAGGTCTTGTATCAGCAGGCGGAGCTGCGCTGCTGGCTACGGGCAATCTTTAAGATACCTGTATAAACTAAAAAAAAAATTATAAAGACAGAAAGGATGTAATTATTATTGTTTTGTTTTATTTTCATTTTGTTTACTTACTTGCAGGGCATAAAGCATTACACAGAGGGGTAGGAAAAGGTATACGACGCATACAGACAATTATGTCATGTCGCATTATACATCGTGCGTCACATCACATATCCTGTATCATATATTATAGTACATACATACATACATACATACATACATACATACATACATACATACATACATACATACATACATACATACATACATACATACATACATACATACATACATACATACATACATACATACATACTTACATACATACTTACATACTTACATACACACACATACATACATACATACATGCATGCATGCATACATACATACACATACATACATACATACATACATACATACATACATACATACATACATACATACATACATACATACATACATACATACATACATACATACATACATACATACATACATACATACATACATACATACATACATACATACATACATACATACATACATACATACATACAAACCGTTAGATCAAATTTAGACTTAGATTATAGATCACTACCGTTCCCCGTATGGAAAAGCAGGAATGCTAACCTGATGTTCTTATGGTTAATCACGTGGGGAAGGATGGGAAGGGAGCAGGAACACTCTAAATCGCACACACGATACGGCAGCACCTGGCGACATCTTTATTGTCTATCACGAAGGCTTGTAGACCTCAGGAATTTGAGCAGCGCATATGCAGGGTGATAAGTTTCAGTTATTTTTCCCGGAATGTTTAAAAATCGCCTTTTGCAGGTACCGTAATTATTGTCCTTCAGCTGGATCATTCGAACGGGCGGACATTATTGGCAACAAGAAATCGAAACACATATTGAACTAATTAACGAGAATGCACAAACTAACGTCTTAATTAATTGCACTAGGGCACGTACTGCAATTCACGAATTGTAGCCGGCGAGCTCGCACGAATTTATTTGGAAGCACTAGTCAATCACGTTCCGATAGTAGACGAGCTTTTCTCTCTATATCTAGCACAATGCAGATCTCCTTATTTCCGTTTTTTTTTATTTTTCCACAAGAATCTTGCATCTTGCATTCCGCTTTCCCCTACCCATGCAGGGTAGCATATAGCGGTTGTAAGCACGCCGGCAAAAAAATCTGTGCCTTCCAATAGAGAACCCCCCTCTCTCTTTCTCTCCCTGGAGCCGCTCGACACTCTAGCGTTGTTAGTGGCAGGTAACGTGTGCGAGTGACGCGAATCGACCCATATTGTACCGCTTGTGTCTGGGCATCCAATTCACCAACTCCTCTACGTTCAAACTCATTCTCGCAAGGTGTCAACCCGTCGACGTGTAACTGTGGGTCTGAATTTTGGTGTTTTGCGTCACCAAACCACGACATGATTATGAGGCACGTTGTAGTGTTGGATTCCGTATTATTTTCGACTACTTGGGGCTCCTTTTAACGTGCACCCACTGCACTGTACACGGGCGTTATATTGCGTCTCGCCCTCATCAAAATGTTGCCGGCGCGGCCGTTATTTCATCCCGTGCTCTCAGGCTTAGCAGCGCAACGCGGTGCCCACTACGCCACCACGGCGGGTAACTGCGCGCTTCTGTCGGTCGATGTTGTGTTGTTAGTGAAATTGCGTGCACTTTGACATATCTGTGAACGCATTTCGCGTGCATAGTGCTAAGTTACTTGTGTGTTTTCGTCCTGGTAGAGTTGCGCCCTCATCGTGAAGCACAATGTTGTTATCATTATTTTTTGCGATGAACTTTTGTGAAACGCACCAACTCCTATGCCTTGCTCACCGGCACGGTCGACAGCGGCACGTTCGACTCGTGAAGCGGTGACAAGAATAAAGAAAAAAATGAAAAGAAAAGAAAGTAGCATAAACACGTTCTGCGCAGCGAAGTCACAGCTTCCAGCACACAAACTACGTTCGTGCAATACCACTTTTGCACATAAAATGCACGGAATACCAGAATACTTATATGGTCATGAATGAAAAAAAAAAAACGGAAAACACGTACGCACGACCTAATTTATAAGCCAAGATATGTAATGTAAGAATACCTCTACTTGCATCCTGTACTCTGGCCGGTATTCTCAGCCTAAATAAGAGATATAGTTCAATGGAAGCGCAGGGCTCGCCCAGTCTACCTTTTTTTCTTCCTCTGGGGATTTATTTTTTTGCCCTCTAACACATTCCCTCTAGACCTGAACCAAATCGTCTGTAGTTTCTTTTACTGCTTATGTTTAGGTTACTGGGCTTTTCTGTCGATCTCCATCAGTTTGCGTTAAGGGATAGGGAATCCATTAGAAATGCAGCTCGAGCAGACGACATTTCATTCGGGTTCGGGATGAAGAAACGAAGTTGCGCAAAGTCAAGCAAGCAGTGCCTATGTTGCCTACGTAATAGACAACAAGTTCTCCCTTGTGCAATAGACTGGGAGTCAAGGATTGGCGGGACCCACTGGATGGCAACATATATTTATACAGAGGGATGAGATCGGGAAAGTCGCAGCCAGAAGTCTGGCTCGGCTAAAGAACGACTGGGACAGTAAAAGCTCTGCGAGCGAGGCACTCGACATTTAGTCTGCTCGAACTAGGCCGACGATGATCGTTATTATGACAACGACGTCGATTTTGTCTTTGCATCCGTGCGCTGTAGACAGTGCAGTAGCAGCATTCGCATATGTCGTCTCTGACAAGTGCATTAGTGCCAGGGTTATTGTACTCGTCCGCTAGGTCCTGTCTGCGATGAATAACTTACATGTATTTTGTGCAGAGTAACTAGTTGGGCTTGTTCGTTGAACATAGTGGGATGCTACAGTATGAGAAGCGACGGAGACAAAGGAGGTGCCTGTGTACTTTGTGTTTCTCCTTTGTTTCCGTCGGTTGTCGCTCTGTACCCTTCTACTACGTCTTTTGTGCGTCTTTGCAACGTTTTCTAAAGGAGCGGCGGGTACTGTGTACCGTTTTAGTAACGCTGGATAGTCGCACACTGCGAGAGCGAAAAGTATTTTATACGATGGTCACAAAGGACGTTGCAACACATGTAAGCGCCAAAGGCAGCCAGCAGAGCGCCGGTTGGCTTCGTTTCCCATACGGGAACTTGAGATAGACTGCAATGAGTGACGTGTTCCGTGCCACAATTTTGTGCGCGGATACCCATTCTGAAGCTCATCTTTCTGCCTTCCTATCTCTTGAAGTTCCTTCTTCTTCCGGGTAAATATGCATTGTATACATATATATATATATACATCGCACACGCACGATAATAAAAAATTGCACAACTCTTCAATCGATGGTCTACCGCACCACATTAAAAAAAAAAATGCGACACGCCATATATTCTCCACGTGCTCAGCAATCAGAGACGCATACTTTTCTCCGCTTCGTACACAAAGAACTTTGTGAACGGATGCGAGCCCCTTTTCAGCACGGCCTACAGCTTGTCATCCGAGCGGATGCCTTTTAGGCGGCGACGCATGCGGCATAACAAAACAGGATGACGCGGCAACGGCGTTAGCAGAAGGCAC
>NC_091828.1:122247500-122357500 GCF_038994185.2 Dermacentor albipictus
ATCTGATTATGTTTGACGTCCCAGTTCATGTTAAAGGTTTTTCGCATTTTTGTTTAGTAAAGGTGAAGTGCGGAGCGGGAAAAAGTGAAACTACTCATCTTGTTGCTGACTTTTCCTCTGAGTGCTGGTGCCCCGCCATCACCTTTACTTTCTTTTTATATTTCGTAGTAGGCTAGCAGTGGAGTTATCAAAGTAACCATACAGCATCACCCTCGTGATCAGTATCATCGTCATTTAAGTTCTTCTTGTGCAGGTAGGATCTGCAAGCCCATCTTTCCAATTTTATTTGTCGTGCGTCAATGATGTAATTTTTTAAGCATTAACGAGGGGTACATTAGTTGCTGTAATTTTAAACCCACATATACACCATTTATTAGGTAATTTACCGTCTCTATAGGGGTGCTTGCGAATTTCGTGCACTTGCGCTTAGGAAGAATGGTTGACTATTTACGCTCTGCATTGGTGAACAGTTCGAAAATTTTGAATAGCGCGTAGGAATCATCGTGGTTTTAACTACGGAGACATATAGGGCCAAATGTGAATTGCTTCTTTATGCAATCGATGACATCTATCCAAACATATAGTCTTACGTAGGGAATGGTTTCGTTGTTCTAGTCATAGAGAAAGGCACACAACAAGGGTGGACAAGAGCCCAGCGGCCAAATTCACTGTAGCGCACCAAGCCATCTGGCATTAAAACCTGAACCATGCTTCCGGTTTCGGTTTCGGGCGCGAGCGTTTTGAACGCTAGCTGGTATGCGTTACGCCAGCTGGGCTGATCGGCGTGGCATTTGTTTTTGCTTCTGCTGCTTAACCACGCGCGGTCTTGGGGAGGAATGCTTTCTTTTTTTATTTACTAAAATAAACATGGAATGCACGCGGTCCCTGCAAGCCTCCATCGAATCTGTCCTCTGTGCAACGTGCAATTTCACAAAGTAAACGCTTTGTGAAATGAGAAAATCTTTATTTTGCTCAACATAAAGGCTCAGTCCGGGCTTTCGGTGCGTTCATACAATGTTGTGGCACCAGGTAAGCAGCAGTGGTTCCTGTACGAAACTCCACCGGATGGCATAAGCTGCAAACAACAGAGTAAATTACAAGCGTGTGTAATTTTGGTAATTAGGCGTTATAGGAAAACTGCGAGTATAGCCGAAACAAACGAAAATGGTGTATGGGCGACATTCTAAACAAAAGCCAATTCGCTTTTACAAACATAACGTAGAAAATTTCCGACTCATCCCAAACAATACCATACATAAGTATTCCCCTATGCACGGGCCTTATTTCCTGTACTTGAAGAGCACAAATATGCGGGCGTCTGCGCGTTTTTGGCACCCCTTGGCCTCAGCCGACGCAATGCTACGCCATGTACACAGAGGTGGCAAACACAAGCTCCCAGCCAGACCATCGTAGAGGTTCGCAGAATGCCTTCTATTCGCATTCGAGACAAATTCGTGGGTGCAAAGCCTGTTTCCAGTCGTTCAGAAGACGGAATTTTCGAGTTACACGTTAATGGTTATTGAGCTCCTCGGCGTTATCTTTTGCGCGTTCAACCTGCGCAGGCAACACGCTTCCGTTATCACTCCTGGTAATCGCTCGTCGTATTTCGACAAGCGTAAGCACCGAAAGAAGTTGTAGGTCGTTGGGGGACCCTAAAGAGCGCCACAAACCTGGCCCCGTAAGATTCAGTTCACGCGAAACTAACTGCGTCACCACGACCAAGCTACTTTTCGCTAACTACGTCACTACGCCGGGTGCGCGCAACCGTGTCTCGAATGTACGCCAAAAAGTAAGTAAATTAGTCGCAATAATGTAGGGAGGGCCGAGAAATCTGCGCAACAAACTTGTCCCATTAAGATTCAGTACGCACCAAACTGACTGGTCACAATGGCCGAGTTGTTTTTCGCTAACTGCGTCACAACGCCCAGGGTCGTGCTGTAAGCCTGAATTGCTTGAAATGCTGCGCAGATTGTCAAACAACCTTTCTCACGCAGCCGTAGTCCAATAGCGCAGTGGTAAGGGCAGTGGTGCCGTGACGAAGGGTAGAAGGAAGGCAAGAATATGCAGGGAGCACATGAAACCAGGATACATAAAGAAAGAAGAAAAAAAAATAAAGACAACGGCTGGGTCACCGAACACGCTCACACGCCCATGCGCAGCCGGCCTCGCTAGCTTCGGTGGCGTCTCTGGCGCATAGCCCATGCACTCGCATGCATCTGGCGCGTCATTGGCTTGTTGCTAGGCAACGCAAGAAAAATAAGTCGCAACGCATAAGTTAAATTATGCACAGTTTCACACCATCTTTTTTCTCGATGCTCGCATCAGCTAACGGGTGACATTGATACTAGCGTGGCATATTTCCTGTTACCAGTTTTCGCCCCGTGTCCGCTCTCGTTTAGTTTTTTTTCTCTATGTTCCAGTTCTCAAAGCAGGTGCTGCAAGATGCATGGCAAAAATATTTCTTAGAAAGACACAAGAACAGTCACCTTCCTAAGGCGTTGGCTACAAAATCTCTCGAAAGGCAGAAGCAGGCTTGCACGTCACTCGCTCACTCACTCACTCGCTCGCTCGTTCACTCACTCACTCACTCACTCACTCACTCACTCACTCACTCACTCACTCACTCACTCACTCACTCACTCACTCACTCACTCACTCACTCACTCACTCACTCACTCACTCACTCACTCACTCACTCACTCACTCACTCACTCACTCACTCACTCACTCACTCACTCACTCACTCACTCACTCACTCACTCACTCACTCAAGCATGAGGGATAGATTTAAAAAATTCCAAACTCATTGATTTCATGATAAAAGCGAAGAAGTATAAACGAAGGAAACTTAAGGGACAGAATAAAATCTTGCGTGTAGAAAATAGTATATATGAAATAGGAAATAAATGATAGAATAAAGAATCCCTCACCGCACAATAGCAGGCTGATCTTACAACTTGATCACAGGCGAACACACGGAACACTCCTTGATGACGTCATGGCCGTCGCAGGTCTCGTATCGCACGCCTGAACACGCATTCCTACTCAATTGTGTTAACGCCTTCGTTCTGACAGAACACGATTACCGCTTAACATTATTCGTCCAATTCGCTCAGCATGTCAGATGGTGGCTATCTTCGTTCCTACTCCTCTCGCCTATTGTTCATTAGGAACATCTATTACGGGCCAGACATCAACAGGCCAGCGCTAACTTCGTCTGCCTATACGATAACCCAATTACCGGTTCCCTCGGGCATGCGAGTGTCTGCCGTCGTGGTGTAGGCTTCGACGGGCCGGCTCCAAGACGGAGGCCCTAACGGTGCGATTATCAGTACGGGGCCCGTGGCCGAGGGCTTCTCGTCTTGCCGCTGCCAAGTGGGCTAATTTCCTTAACAGGGGCGATGGTGTTGCGTTTTATTGCGACGAAAGTGGACGCCGATATGAGCTGGCGCAGATAATGGAAGGTACTACGAGCGCGCAGAGAGTACACGTGAAGCGTGAGGTAGTAGAGAACCTGCGAAAATATTGCTGAGCGAGTATCCGCCAGCTCTGTCAACCTGTGTGGTTCCCGCTCAGGACGTTCTCGCTGGAAGCGACCCTGGGACCTCGACTGCTGCAACTGGTCTGCGTAGAAAGGCACTTAAAGGGCCGCTACGTTTCTTGAAGTCGAATGGACGGTGCGACCGCCTCTGATTGGCTTAGCGAGCGTTTGGCTACCTTGGATGAGCATGCTGGCTCTGTCACATTTTTTTTTAAATTCTCTCATCTGCGTCCCTTTCCCAAGTTGAGGGTAGCCGACCGTGTGCGAGTTTCTTCAGTCACCGGACATTATGTGGGTTTTTTTATTTCCTTATTTGCCTCATCTTACCTTGCGTTTCTTCCCTTCCTTTCTTTCCTTCTTAATTTCCTTCTATGATTACTTAGTTGCCTCAAATAATATTACGTTCCTTTGTTCTTGCTTCCCTAAATTTTGTCCTTGTTTCTTTCTTTGTTTCTTGCTTTCTTCCTTCCTTTCTTTATTTCTTTATTCTTCACTTACTTCGTTTTCGAAACAGGCGACTTCTTTGACTGCATGCGAGGTTTTACTGACATCGAAGCTGCTAAGACAGAGCTTCCCTTTATTGAGCAAGGTACTAGTGCGGGACTACTCGTTAATCCACTTCGTTGTCATGGGACGAGCGGTAAACAAGGCAGCCGACTGAAGATGTAAACAAAAGACAAGAAAAGGGAAGAAAGAAAAGAATAAAAAATAACGAAGACAAGTTTGCCCCGCCTGACGCCGCGTACACTTCGTTCATCTCGCATGCGCCCTGCCACTTCGCGGCGGCTCGGCCCTGTCGCGCCATCCATTCTCGGCCGTCCAATCAGACCCAGGCGCCGAAGATGGTGGGGGGGGGGGGGGGGGCGTTCGGTTTGTTTATTCTCGCCCACCCCTGTTTCGTTCTTTTTGCATTCCTTGATTCGCTTTGCCGCTCGTCCCGTTCCCAGATTGGTGGCCGTGCTTCGGCGCTCTGTGATTGCCGGCGTCTGCGACCGACGTGGTCCTGATGGGAAAGGAGTGCGCTGCCCACTGGGAGGACGCGCGGCGTCGAGGATGACGCGTCGCGTTGGAAGGAACGGCGTTTCTCGTGAAGGCCGGGGCTGGGCTGCGGGCGGAATGCTGGCGGCTGACCCGAATGCGCGCGATTATTTTGTTTGGTGGGCTGTGGCAGCTTAGCAGTATGTAGGGCACACGCTGGCGGGTAGCCCAGTGGCCTTCTGATGGCTGATCGCGTGGTCGCACGTTGAATTATTTCCGGCTGCGTCACGCTCATTCTGAGAGGCGTAGATTGGAGGATGAAAGAAAGAAAGCGACCGTACACTCGCATTTTGGTGTATGTTAAAGCATCACAGTCGGTGAAAACTCATCTTGTGCCCCGGTGTTGATTTGGCTCTTGGAACGCGATCAGCCAATCATACAGTCATACAGTTGGTCGGTAGATCAATCAATCAATCAATCAATCAATCAATCAATCAATCAATCAATCAATCAATCAATCAATCAATCAATCAATCAATCAATCAATCAATCAATCAATCAATCAATCAATCAATCAATTTATTTATTGATGGGTGGATTAAACAAATCAATTGATCAATCAAACAAGCATTCAGTCAATATGAATTGATTAAAAATAATAATTCGGTATTAGAAGCCACCACGAAAATGCACTATTTTGCTCAACCAGCTAATAATCTACTGCGATCGGTCACCGCAAGTGTCGATCTTCTTGAGTAAACCTCGGCTTGGATACTGTAACGATTCGACTGCAATTCCTTTAAGCGAATCGTTAGTGGTCCGAGCTGCACTCCACGTCCGTTATCACCACGATCCGCCTGTAGTGACTGGTGGGTGATAAGAAAATCAGAATCGAGGCTCGCTACGCTATACTGGCCCAGACACGCGCATAGAGAGAATCCGCAGTCGCGCTGAGAAGGTATGAGCCACGTAGGGATTAACGACGAAGCAGGACAGCCGAAGTTTCTCCCACTTGGGTTGTCACCTGTTTTGTCTCAGAGCTCGTTTTATTGCGACAGCAATTAGATGGACACTCCAGGGGTATTCTTGCCGTCACCGTCGGCATCGCTTTGATGTTCCGTATAAAGTCGAAGGTACGCGGAGAGGCAGCTCCGATCAATTTGCTTTCTCCAGTACCAGCAGCCGTTAACGATATCAACTGGCAAAGCTGCTTCACACGCCATTAGTCTGAACGTTTGCATCGTTGCTAAATCTCACAGGTAACACGAAGAAAAATAGCAGTATTTAGTCGTTTTATTAGTAGACACTCTGGTCTGTACGTATCACTGCTTCGTCACGTCTGCCTGATTTCCAGAGCAAATATTAATTACTTGCCCGGGAAGAGGGGGTTAGGGGTAGATATCACGACGGTCAGCGCGAATACGAACTTCCAAACTTTTATCGGGAAGTGCAGACTGCCAGACTAAGCCAGACCATGCAGTCAGAGAGTTTAGTTTGTGAAATACAAGCATCTAGCTGGTGTTTAGAGTCAAGTCTCTTGTCATTTCTAACTTCCAACGGCGTAATTGCGAGATAGTTATAATCAGCAAAGGCGAGGCGATGGTACGCATGCCTCGTTTGGGTGTCACCCTAACAGCTCGCGTGGCGGAAAAATTGAAGAGAAACATCAGCGCTGGCGAACCGAGGAAATCGACCGGTAGCTGGCCCCTCGGACATCAAGATGATGAACCCGTGGACACGTCTCATCTTACAGTGGACTTGCCCCTCTAAATTAAGCTACACGTATCAGACGTGATCAAGCCGCCCATTTCCAAAGTCAGCGTAAAAAAATTACACGGCCTACATGCAAAGGTGACAGGGCAGCTCATATCTCATCCTCCTCTGTTACATCCGGGAGGCCAGTTTGGACACCCTGCTGTCAATAAATGAGCGTGTCGATATGTTCAGTCATTCTTCCCGCAGGCCTCAAGGCCGTCCCATCAGTAAAGTCGTTTTCAACTACTGCTGTCATTGCACTGAACCTATCGGTATCAGTGACATTTTGGTCCACTATCACCGCAGTATAGAAAATAACGCTCAATGCGAAGCTGTCACGATGCTAGGCGAGCACGTGAAATCAAAGCAGCAGTGAACTCGTGAGACATCACGGGCTTGTGATTTTTCACTAGGCAGAGGGATTTCTACATATGGCTGATACGAAGGCAAACCGCTACGCGAGTATTCGATTTCAATGAGGAAACTAACCACAGGTTCGTATTTCTAATCCCATATACTGGGGCAAAACCATCGTTGACGTCGATTCTTATAAGTTTGTCAGGACGTCTCCATTCTGACTTGGAACGATCACTTCGTTTCTTACTTTACCTTAACCTATCATCGCTAATTCGCCGTCTTTTCGCAATGATTATCAATACACAGCCTGTATATTTTGTATATTGCTTTATATTTTATATTTGTCTTCTTTATTCCCGCTTGTTCCTGTTTTTTTGTGTGTACTGCAGCGCATGTGAGCTGTCGCCAAGTCTTGTCATAAAATACAAAAACTTAAATAGAGTCGTATAGTAAGCGTACAACGAAACCGGTTAGTGTGTTCGATTTGAAGGATGCGTCTTTTCTAGATAAATGATAAAACACACAGAGTGAGGACAAGGCAGGAAAACTGCTAGCGCATCAACTAGTGGGTTGTTTCTAAAAGAGACACCGTATATGTAACATGCAAATTGCGAGTAAAGGCTGTGAAAATGCTTCACACATGTGACACGGTCAAAAAAGCGCTGCCAAGATTCAATTTTCCTTTTTTCAGTTTTTTATTAAATCCTATTTATTGCATTTATTGCAAGAGCCTGGTGGTGCAATCCGCCACCCCATTCCAAAGGGGACGCTCCTAAGATCCATCCATCCACCCACCCAGCCACCCACTTGCCCACCCGTCCATCCGTCCGTCCGTCCGTCCGTCGGTCCGTCCATCCATCCATCCATACGTTCCTGAACTGTGCGCTACGCCTCACTGCACGCAATGTCCCCTAATGTCATTTGATAGAAGGAGGCGACATGGAGGTCACTCCTTCATGAGGCTGCAAAGCATACCTTGGTCGATCAGCGAGTTTTCTCAGGGAGACACCCGCCGTAATGGCTTAGCGGCTATGGCGGTGCGCTGTTAAGCACGAGGTCGCGGGATCAAATCCCGGCCTTGGTGGCCGCATTTCTATGGGGCCACGTTAAAGATCTTGGGGCACGCGCTTCGATGGGGGCACAAATGCAGGCACGTTAAGGGATCCCCAAGTGGTCAAAATTTATCTGGAGTACACCTCCACGGCGAGCCTCGTAATCATGTCTTTGTTTTAGCACGTAACATCTTAGAATTTTGTTTTAATTTTTGTGGAGACACAACGTGCTTTTGAGTGTTCCGACTAATGACAACAAGATGGCAACCGTGAACGCGGCGCTGATTGCGTACGTAACCCTCTGTCATAAAAAGAAATGTCGTAAGTCACCTTAGCGCATATTGAGTAATGCAAAAGAAAGGTACGTTAAAATGCGCGCTGCTCGCTTTTACGAGAATTTCGATCCTAATTTGTGCTCTTTTTTACATTTGAAAGCCTTCGATTCAACAATGACAAGGTTATTTACATGAAAACACTATTACATTTCTTTCTAATAAATAGCACATCGTTAATATCCAATATCCAATGGATGCAGGAAGAGGTCAATATCCGTAATAAGTTATTTTTATATTTACAAAGATTGCCCAGAAGGGACTTAGATATCCGTGTCAGAGGTCCCAGCCTTCCTTATTCTGCAATGTATGAGTCGTATTTCCAGAAAAATGCGTAGACATTTGGAAGGCCCAATTATCATTACTGACTCGAGGGGGTACTGCATTTGGTCCCATCCCCACAGGAAAACAACTTCACTTCCTTTTAAACCTTGTTTCATGTTATCTGGGACATCCGGTGTGTAGTACTGTCTTCGAAAGTCTCGTACAGCCCCGAACACTCTCGTTCCTGGTGGCCAGCCAACGCAGCGCTCGTGAAAGCAAACGTGGCTTTCAAGCTCTCTCGGCCGAACACTGCCTAATGAAGCCGCTGAGTTATTCGTAGTCCTAATAATTAGCGCACTGACAGCGTTAATGAAATCCCCAAATCGAGAACCCGTTGTGTGCGGGCCGATAGAGAGAGAGAGAGGTAGAAAAAAAACTGAAACAAAACGAACAAACAAGAACAAACAAACATGGGCGTTCGTTAGGGCTAACGACGATGCGCAGACTCTGTATCCACGACATAGTGTGGAACGGCCGACTGGGACTAGACTCGGGGTTCGAGCGGCCGGTCCTTGCATAGAACCGCGTACGCCAGTCCACCAGCCCTCGTCGCCATCGCCCCAACTATACACAGAGTTGCGCTCTCGCAACTACAGCCCAGTCATCGTTGCCCTTAATCCCCATGAGAGTGCGCCACGAGTAGCGGCTAACGGAAGAGCTTTTTTCTCTATCAACTTTCTTTTTTCCCCTTTGTTTTCTATAGTTTCGTTTTCTCTCGCAGAGCTGCAGAAATGCATCGAGTGCGCACTTGCACGCTCTCCCGATCAGGACGTCCATTTAACGCCGCCGCGGCTCCCGTGTAATTCCCACCCCAAACACCCAATCTGCCGTTTCACCGCATTCGCTCGGGTTGTGGACTTGAATCGGCCTGGGCGTCGCGCGCAACGGCAGTAGCTCCGGTCCAATAATAGTGCTCGGTGTGGAAAAAGGTAAGAAAAAGAAAAGAAAAACGCTGTCGTAGCAGTCGTAGAAAATCGAGCCACCATTAGGGGCGGTCGTAGCATTGGTAATCTCAAGATGACGTCGTCGAACGAGAAGCTGAGTCCACAAAGTGTAATCGATTTGAAAGACCGCGATGAAGAGGCTTTTGCGGAAGAGAACTGGTCTCGCCTGCGCTCTGCTCGAGCTGAATTTGGGCCGACCATTCGTCACCATCTGTGTTTCCTGCGATGACCGTACATATGTAACAGCGAAAAGTATTCGGAAAAACATGTTTTAGCCGTTTCTGCGACTCAGAATTGGCATTTGAATTCTCATCTTTTTTTTCCAAACGTTGCGTACTAACGATGCAACTTATGCTACTCTGACGTCATCGGTGAACGCGGCCCAATCGTAAACTCTCGTTGCAAATGTCAGGAGAGTCCCCTTTAGCTCGGCTTTAAGAAGTGGTGTTGATGATTGAAAAAACAAAAGGAAAAAGCAGCAGTGTAGAGTGTTTAACTCTGTAACTAAGTAATGAAACAAGATACTACTATTCGGCATACTGCAGTTATTAAGGCATCCAAGGCTGATGAAACTGATGGTTTGCAGACTTACCGCCCTGAAATAGACCATGAATTTGCAAGTAGCACATTTTTGGAAACCGTCTGAAGCGTCGTAAAACTCTACGTACCCCACAAACGTAAACGTGCAACTGGTCCTCGTTAGGTGCTCTAACAGGTGCATCTTACAGAACTGCGACATCTGTTTCTGGAACAGAGTTACGGCAATGTAAACTTCATGCTTCCATTTTTTTTAACATAATGCTTTCCTTGAAATCTTCTAGAGCGTCTGAGATCCTAAATAAATGTTAAAAAAATTGCTGTTAATTAAAGAATGCTCCCTTTCGCCAGCGAACTTTACCTTTGGCCGACAACTTTCGCTAATGATATGTGCGGAATCGGGATTGGCTGAACTTTCCTCTTGCAGACAACTCTAGCGTAAGATGTTTTTCAGAATAGCAGCCTGGCTTCCTACAGTGACTAGCATATTGTGTTATATCTAAAATTCAGTAAACCTTATTGAAATTGGTCCAGCTGTTGTTTCGTGACAGTAATTCTCCATTTCACATGTATTTGCATAGGATTTGCCAAGATCTATCTATCTATCTATCTATCTATCTATCTATCTATCTATCTATCTATCTATCTATCTATCTATCTATCTATCTATCTATCTATCTATCTATCTATCTATCTATCTATCTATCTATCTATCTATCTATCTATCTATCTATCTATTTGTCTGTCTGTCTGTCTGTCTGTCTGTCTGTCTGTCTGTCTGTCTGTCTGTCTGTCTGTCTGTCTGTCTGTCTGTCTGTCTGTCTGTCTATCTATCTATCTATCTATCTATCTATCTATCTATCTATCTATCTATCTATCTATCTATCTATCTATCTATCTATCTATCTATCTATCTATCTATCTATCTATCTATCTATCTATCTATCTATCTATCTAATTGTCTGTCTGTGTGTCTGTCTGTCTGTCTGTCTGTCTGTCTGTCTGTCTGTCTGTCTGTCTGTCTGTCTGTCTGTCTGTCTATCTATCTATCTATCTATCTATCTATCTATCTATCTATCTATCTATCTATCTATCTATCTATCTATCTATCTATCTATCTATCTATCTATCTATCTATCTATCTATCTATCTATCTATCTATCTAATTGTCTGTCTGTCTGTCTGTCTGTCTGTCTGTCTGTCTGTCTGTCTGTCTGTCTGTCTGTCTGTCTGTCTGTCTGTCTGTCTGTCTATCTATCTATCTATCTATCTATCTATCTATCTATCTATCTATCTATCTATCTATCTATCTATCTATCTATCTATCTATCTATCTATCTATCTATCTATCTATCTATCTATCTATCTATCTATCTATCTAATGCTGCCACAGCTTCTTGATTTTTGTGGGGTAGATGTGGTTCTACGACAACCTGACTTACTTCTGGCGTGTATCTGTAAACTGAAAAAGTTGAGGTGGGCTTTGTTGGGGCAAGTTCAGATAAAGTACCACACACATACACGCGCGCGCACACGCACACAGACACACAAACACACGCGTACACTGCTTCAAAATTTTGCGGACTTCCTGGAGCCAGAAAAACTGCTTTTATTTTGCAGAAAAGACGCTTGACCCTAGCGGACGTGCTTTGACTACCTCCCTCAGTTAGCTGCTCTGTCCCGGACTTCAGAGAACGTGTGTTGATCTTTCAGCATCCGGTGTATGCGCTTACATCGCCATTGCTGTCTTTGCTTCCTGGCGTGCCCCTCAGCAACGTGTTTTGGATTGGAACAGGTTTCGTTGAGCCCCTGATGCGAATTTCTGTATTTCTTCTCACCGCAGTTGTTCGCCCGCCTTCCCTCCTCTTTTGTACCGCTTCATGTTTCTTCGCCACGTTTCTTGCCCGCTATTTACTTCCTTCCTTTTCTCCTCTGCTGGACGGCTGTCACTTCCGGTCCAAGACGGAAGTGAGGCGACTTTTTCTTCTCCCCGAACTTGCTTGACTGTACTCAAAGTGTTGTACTTCCGTCGTGGAGTGTAACCAACCGTCTTCGCGTTCGCGTTCCCAGATAGAAACGGAACACGTGAAAAGGATTGAAGACCTTGGAAGAAATAACGAGAAAGAGAGAGGCAAAGAAAAATTAATTAGTCTGGGCTATTTATCATCGCGCCTGACAACCTCTCGCATTTCGTCAACAGATCGCTCTTGTTTTCTTACTCGTTTTTCTTTCTTTCTGCACTCAGCCTGGACAGAGAATATCCTTGCCACAAACGCCTACATTGCGGCGCCTCTCATGTAAGGCTACTTGAGCATAGAATGACTCTAGCTTACTAGGAGATAAATATAAGCTGCTGCAGTCGGTACGACTGGTGAGTGGTGGTCGACACAAATGGAAAGAAGCCGGCAGACAAGCCATCATCTCTCATTTCTTCCTGCTGAATGTCAGGTCTGTGGGCGCCAACATGTCCTGTAATGTGTTCTTTACTCAAGCGGTTCAAGGCCACGTGCCGGATTTTGGCGCCCCAAACGTAGACAGGGTGATAGCATTTTTAGTGCAAACCAACTCGGGTCAAAGAGATCGTCCGTGGTACAAGATGCAGTTCTATCTAATCGGCCGAATTACTTGAAGAGGCTTAAGCTATTTGCAAATTACAAAATGATGTTAGCTAATTAATAAAGTTCCACTGCTTAACTTTGGACCCATTCACTGTGACACTCCTGCTCACTCGCGTAATTGGAGGTGAACAGGATTGAAGTATTAATAATTTAGTGGTAATTAGGTGCTTTGGACCACTTACGAGGGATGCGGGATCGAAACCTGTGACTAAATGCGTTGATGTTGGATTTGACATTTATCAGCGCTCCACTCTTCCGCAATGTTAGTTTTTTGTTTGAAAGACAACGACAAGCTGCAAGTTGTTGAAAACAACAACAGCAAGTTTGCGACTGAGGTAAGATGGCACTTTCAGTGATTGCGACTACGGCGATGACAATAAGCCTAGACTATTACACGCAACCACCTAGGCGTATAAACCAAGAATTGAATTGTGTCATTAAACTTAAACGTAAACTGCAACAAAATTTTTTACTGCGTAAGAAGCCTGGTGGAATATAGTGTAGATATTGATCAGCCTCTGTGCAAAATTTTGGATTTGAAGTATACCAGATTATGTGCCGCAAAATTATCTATAGGACCCTATTGAAAAATCTCATGTGACACGTACATGTATGCCACATTTAATAATCTCGTATGATCATATGAGAACACATACGAAACATGTGTTCTCAGATGATCACATTTAAAGGCTGGTAACGGCTGTTGAAAGTGAGATTTCCCTGCTGTTAGCCTGCAATACAGAGAAGCATTCAAAGGTGAGAGTAAAATGCGGAAACTCACTTTCTCAAATGTTTTGTCACTGCGCAATAGTTTCATAGTTTTTGTATTATATTGCCTGCCAGTGGCTCCATATCTCCGTCAAGCTATTTGATGCAGAGTTGAAATAAATTGAACTAAACTGAATTGTATTTAAAGAAAGCTACCATATTCCCAGGAATTTCCGACATTGTCCCATTCGCTATCATTCAAACTTCGTCACAATGCACCACCAACCTTATTCAATGGGCAGAATTTAAGGAAAAATGATATTTCAGAAGGACACCAGAACTTCAACAACTTTCAGTTAGCAACATGGAGAAGATACGCCCTTCCAATAATGTGTGTGTTTGCGGCACTTGGTCATAACGTCCTGCTGCGTTATAGCAGAATTTTGGTCAGGACCTTGCTCTAACGCGGCAGGAAAGTTACAAATAAGTGCACTAAGTACGCACGTCATTTCAAAGGCGTATCATCTGCACGTTGCTAACTGAAAGTTACTGAAATTCGGGCCTTCTTTTGAAATACATATTAAAGAAATACTAAATGAACATATTGCCTGTGGAGTTTTACTGATGCACTCCGGTGAAGTTCAAGAGATGGCCGCAGGGGCAATATCCTAAATTCCTAGTTATGAAGGGCAAGAATAGTTCGCGGTTCATTCGCAGCCAAACTGCGAATTTCCTTGTCGCTATTCTTGCCGCCGTCGTTGTGATCGTTGGACGTCCTTCGATAGCCTCTATGCGACTGGCCCAAAAGACCTCACGATCGAAAGAAAGGGTAAAAACGACGTACAGCACGAAGGACAAGGACTGAGAGAGACGAGTGTTTGTCTTCTCTCTCAGTCTTTGTCCTTCGTGCTGTACATCGTTTTTACCGTGAATTACCAACTAGCCCAAGCAAGCACCCTTATACGATAGAAACGCACGCTTGCGTGCACATGCTTACGAGACGTACCTCGGTGTCCACACAACGTTTTTCTTTTTCTGTTTTGAAGGTGATCGAACAGCACGTGTCCATCGCTCTAAGCTCGCGAATCTCTTTCCCGCACTGCCCGCTCGAAACCGTTGCTATCCATCGTCCGTTCTGCAGTTCTGTTTGCATCGTCGGAAATATGATCGACGTTCATTTGATTTCTTTCGTTGTTTACCTTCCCGTGTATCGTCCCCGGGCTGCTTTCTGCGACGTGGAGGTCGCATAATTAGGCCCGAGAGCTTATATTTCTCGAAAACACGAGATAAAAAAGGAAAAGAAATAAGAACGAAAAAATATATGTACAACAATCACTGAGAATGTTTTGGGGGGTGACAGAAGAAAATTACTTTCCGTCGTGGGAAGTAATACGCGGAATCCGCTGGCTGTCTAGAGGGTCTATCTCTTTCTTTCGTACTGACTTTCTTTCTTTCTTTCTTTCTTTCTTTCTTTCTTTCTTTCTTTCTTTCTTTCTTTCTTTCTTTCTTTCTTTCTTTCTTTCTTTCTTTCTTTCTTTCTTTCATTACTTCGCTCATGTTTCTTTATTTATTCATTCACTTCATTTTGTAATTCTTTTTTTTGTTCTTTCGTTCATGAACTCGCCTCGGAGAATAGAAAGGAGTAGATAGGATTTCATGTGGCAGAGAACATAGAGGCCCACGGGATGCAGTTGTTTCTATGGGGAATTTCATAGGATGCCGCACAAGCCGCACGACACGTAGCCCACCTGTTTCCTCCATTTGTTTCTATTCCCTCATATGTATATATATATATATATATATATATATATATATATATATATATATATATATATATATATATATATATATATATATATATATATATATATATATATATATATATATATATATGTATCTGTGTGTGTGTGCGTGTGTGTGCATGCATGTGTGCGTGTGTGTGTGTGCGTGTGTCTTTACTTGCTAGACGCATTATGGGCGAACGCGCACCTGGAACTCTCGTTGCAACTTGACACCGCGTCGAGCACGCTGACTAATCTATGCGACACGGAATGCACTGAAACCGTATCCGACCTACGTAGGTTGAAAGACAAAATAGTCAAGAAACTATCTTTCGGGAAATCGCTACAGGGGACCCTTTTGTTCACAGCCACCTGTCGCCACTACCGGGATGCCGTTGTCGGAACTACCTCGCGCAGACTATGTTGCTAGTTTGATTCAAATGTTAATAGATTTAACTGTGGCGTGCGCAGCAAGTATTCAAATTCACAACTCCGGAAAACTTCTGGTCAAGCGTAAGAAATATTGTGCAGATATTAAAAAAAGTTCGGATATGCTCCCTTTCTTTTCAATCATTGCATAGCGACCATCCTGGCCTTGGTTAGCCGCGAAATGGCACGCCACTTGGCCAGTTGCCTGCACCTGAGTTCAAGTATTAAGAGGAAGCTTTAGCTCGGGCCCAACTCCGACGCGGCCTGATCAAATACATGTAAAACGCAAAAACGTTTTTATGAGATAACCCTTGGGCCAATTTAATGAAATTCGTTGCATTTCAGAGAGAAAGATAAGTTTGATTTTCGGTTAAGTTAAGAAAGTTAAGTTCGAATTTCGATTTATGTCCCGATTTTTCTTAAAAGAATTTTCAAACATTCGACCGTTTGAAAAAAAATAGCAGCATGAAGTTTACAAATTCATAGCTCTGCATCAAGAATAGATATCGTGGTTTTGTAAACGGCATCCATTAGATCATTCAAAGCGGAGAAATTTGATATGTCATTTTACATCGTAACGTGAATTTGTTACGTTTGTTGCAAGAGTTCTGCAAAAGCTGTATTTCCCTATTACTAGATTCTCTATATTCATGTGTAACATATCAATTTTGTCCGCTTTAGATGTACTATTAGATGCAATTCACAGAATTGTATTAGCATTTTTTTGTTATGGAGTTATAGAGTTGTAAACTTTATAGTTACATCTTTTGAAAATTTTCAATTTTTGCCAATTTTTAATAAAGATTGACGACCTAACTCAAAAGTTCGAAACCAACAGTCACTAGATTTTAAGTTTTTCTTTCAAATGCGACAACCCTTGTGAAATTTGACGCAGTGGTTGCCGAGAAAAACGAATTCTCATTTTACATGTGTTTAGATAGGAGCACCCGAGCTAAAGCTTCCTCTTAATACGTGACGCCAGAGATTGAAAGTATGTTCCGCCGTGGCCGTGAGGGGCGCTCCGTTTAGATTTGACTCCGTTTCCTTGTGCTCTACTTTGTACATTCCCTAATTGACTGGAACATATAAAACATTCATTCATTCATTCATTCATTCATTCATTCATTCATTCATTCATTCATTCATTCATTCATTCATTTCACTCCACTCTTACGTCACGAACTCTTACGTGGATTCGCTAATGTAGGATATGCGATCTGAACTGACATTCTATCTCACAAGTCGTTTGCCACACTACCGAAGGTACGAAGCGCACACAAGCATTACCCTTGCTCAGTGGAATATAGTTCCGGAAATGACTGATTATTGACGGGACTATACAGTGCTATTTTTGCTTAGTACATGATGGGTTGGAGCTATACGTGTCATGTTAGGACCTTTGCGCATGCACGTTGTATACAGCGAATTACTGTGACGGTGAACGACGTTCGCCGAGTACTCCTCGGTGAACACACCTCGAGGAGTACTCGGCCTTCCTACTGGCTAGGGAGTCCCACAGCTTCCACAGTGATGAAAACGACTTGCGAAAAGAAGTGCAGGCATGGATGACAATATCTGAACGTTAAATAAAGAAACTTTTACCCCTACCACATTTCTGCGTATCGATAGTTTGCACAGACGTCATCGAGGCCGCCATTTATGAGCACTAGCACATCTAGAAGGGGCGTATAAGCAAGAAACGTGACAGGATGAGAGCACGACAGGCTTGTCTTGCATCGAACGACAAAGTGATAACAGAGATGAACCGGTGAAAACCAGTCGGCGCCAAAAAGCAAAACAGTGTGCTAGGGGTGATACGGTGTCCTGACGTCATCGTGACCGCCATGTTTGGGTACTATCATGGTGAGAGCTGCGTCCCTGACGTCACATGAAAACTATCTATACGAATTAGGCTCAGTGATCCTATATTTTCTTACAATACTCACCAGAAGGAACTCAGGCGCTAGTGTCTACGGGAGCAGTAACCATGGCGCGGTTCAGCCAGCACTGCCAGTCCAGAAGTGCCGGCATGTAACGGGGCTGGGGGGATCCCAGTCTTCCCTCGCCTTTTATCTCCGCAAGCGACTTGAGCCCAGTAGTTGCTTTGGGGCGTTAAACTCCAATAATCCATCAATCAGTCACTAAACTAAACGGCTGCCATTTCGAAAACGCTCGGACGATCCTTCCGTCAACGGGATCTCGCGAGAGTTTTCCTCAGAGCCAGCAAACAGCACCTAACTTCATTGTTACATTCTGCGCATGTGCATAATTGATATGGCGGCTGGATCGCGCACGCTAAATTAGAACTGTCTAGCTTTTTTTTTTAGAATCGTAAGATGACAAGTGTTTCCCCAGACACTCTAGAAGCTTTGGCCTCTTCTTAATTACCCAGCCTTCGGTAACTACCGAATCTGTTGAACGGTATCGCCATCTCGCAGTCGCTGCGCTGTGCTTTTACTCTATTGGAAGAATCTGCCTTTTTTTTATTCAGCCTAGTGAATAAAGTACAGGGTGCAATTTGACCCGGGAACAAACCCTGAAATTGAGCTTTTTCTGAGGGTTTCAAGAAATCCTTAATAAGCTTTCCAGTAAAGCGCGTATAAAAGAGAAACACAAAAGTGAAGAAAAATGAAATGAAGGCACCTCATTAAGACCGCATTACGTTGACAAACACGATTTGCAAATTGAAATCGCGAAATTGAATTTGCTGTCTTATTTTATCTTTCGTCTAGAACGAACGCGGTGACCTTTTGCGAGTTCTATTTGACTAATTTGACAAATAATTTTCTCTCTTTTTTTAAAGATAGCCCGTCGTCGTAACAAAAAATAAGAATTTAAACATGAATTCCATACGCAGAGCAAATATTGTTTTTATATGCGGGCACTTCTGTTTGCATTGCGAATCGGTATCTGCACACACCGTTAGTTCAGATCCCAAGTTTCTTTTATTACTTGATTTAATTTTTTAGACAACGTCTAGAAGGGGGTCGTGGCTCAAGGCAATATTCTGCCTAAGCCGATCCCGGCCCTTGGTGCGCATATTCATGAGGAAGCAAAGCTTATTCTACAGATTGCTGCAGTCGACAGCAAATGGGCAGAGCTCTCGTAGTTTTCCGTCGTCTTCATTATACTGGCCATTTTTTGTCGAAGGCAGAGCCAGAGCCATGCAGAGCCAGAGACAGAGACCGTTCAGACGTGAGAACAAAATACGCCTCACTGGCCCCTTGGATCTGTGGTACGCAGCTGCATCCGTTAGTGGGCTAACCTGATTGCGGGGGACCTGGGCTGTGTTTTGTTGATGGGTGTTCTGAATGCAAGGCACCTGGACGCATTGCGGTATAGCATCGTAAGTGCGACGCAGCTATATTAGCCTTGGAAGCAGTAATTGATGGTATAGCATTTCAATGGACTTCACTTTCGCTATATCTCATTTTCGGCTGCCTTAATTTGGCGATACCTTGGGTACGTTTCCTCATTAGATATCAAGACTTGATGGCGATTTATTTTGCCTGCAGTATAGAATCGTGGAAGTTGTTTTGGCCTTGGTCTATCTTATCGTTGAGTATCGTTATCGGACGGCTCCATGGTTTTATCCCATTGTCGGATATCGCTTATTATTACGTCACGAGACCGAATCACGCGGCGGATCGATATCCAAGCCAGCAGACAGATCTCTTTTTCCTTATACCTCCTACGAGCATGACGTCATCGTGCAGCTGGTGGCGATGTCGATTGCCCACCGGTTGCCGCAACAGCCTTATCTCTCCCTGTAAGTGAAATCGTTGTGAAGGTAGTCGAATGCTTACACTATCTTTCAAGTGGCTTATCTGGGACGTTTAGAGGAATAGGGGTCGCCCAATCTGCAAGGGCCTCGGATGTCGGATATCCGGCAGCTTCGGCATCTCTGTCTGTGGCCGTTGGTGCATTCTCTCGTAGCCCGTGAACTGTGAGATTGCAGATGATCCGCGCATCGGGGTTTCCCTTGTTACCGTGGATATGAATACTCCATTGGGTGAACTCCACAGTTGCACCCAATTTAGGTCGTCTCACACAAAATCTTCTGCCTTTCACTGGCTGTCTGGTTCACATTGCAGTTCTCTGTGTATTTGCAGAATAGCCCTGAAGTTTTTATTCTTCTCTCACACATGTGTTACTAACGGAAAAAATGCGAACTCGCTAACAAACGAGGAAAACAATGCAGTAGTGATAAGCAATCCTAGCTGTAACCTAGCTGTATTACAAACTTCGCACGTTTTCTCCCTGTATAATATCCCCCGATAACTGGTTTACACTTCTCGCGATTTTCGTGCAAATAGGCAACAATAGCTCACAGCCACAATTCTTCCCATGAGTAGCGAGGTTTCGTTGTAGAACAAATTTTCCTTGTCTGCTAAGCAGTTCGCACCTACGGATAGCAACACCACTGTGGTATAACAATGGGAGAGAGAGCGTAAACTTTAATTTCAAATCAGCAAGATTTGAGTCCGGCGTCTTTTAGTGGGTCTGGGCACCCGCCGCGGACGCGGTTCCGAGACCTTGTCTCGAAGCGGCTTCCTCGGCTCGCTGGACGGCCCAGAGTTGTTCTGTCAGGTCAGAGCTGAGCAGTGCGGTCATCCAGCGTGACTGGAGGCTGGCGGTGGAAGAGACGGAGGGGTCGGCACTGCCCGACTTGTTTGTTAGGTCCCGACACTCCCATAGCATGTGATTTAGTGTGGCAACCTCGCCACACGATGTGCATCTGTTTGTAGTGTACATGTCTGGATACATGGCGTGCATGAGTCTGGGGTTTCTGTAAGAGTCTGTTTGTAATTGTCTGAAGTGTACTGCTTGCGTCCTGTCTAACATAGCGTGAGGGAATGGGTATATGCGTCTTTGTAATTGGTAGTGTGCCGTGATGTCGTGAAAAGTGGTCATACGATCCTCCCATGCCCAGACGTTTGCAGTACCCCGCGGGGGCTCTTCCTCCGATGCTGCTCGGTAAGTCAGGCCTCGAGCAACGCCGTGAGCCGCTTCGTTGGGGGTGCTCATTCCAGTGTGTGCCGGGATCCACAGCAAATGCCTTCGGGTATCAATGTCGGCCTCTCCCTGGTGTATGGGATGTCGCTGGAGTATCTGATACGCCTCTTGCGAGATGCGCCCATTTGCAAAATTGCGAATTGCTGTTTGCGAGTCACAGATCACGTATGTAGCTTTGGTTTGTGTGAGGGCCAGTGCTATGGCCGCTTCCTCTGCCGCTTCGGCATGTGCCGTGTTCACGGTGACGCTCGTGAGGTGGTTGCCTCGGTGGCTAGTAACTGCTGCCACGAAACTCTTCCTGTCTCGATAGCGGGCTGCGTCGGTGAAGACCGCATCCTTGTCGTTAGAGTAACTTTTGTTCATTTGTTGTGCCCTGGCTTTACGCCTCCCCGTGTGGTGTTGGGGGTGCATGTTGCGAGGCAATGGGGGTACGTATAGTTGCTCGCGTATGGGTCTTGGAATGTCTACTTTGACGACGTGTTGCGAGTGGTATGTGATGCCGAGATTTTCAAGCACGTGTCTGCCCGGGCGGGTCTTGGATAGGCGTTCAAGTTGGGACACTTGTTGCGCCTCCACGAGTTCTTCGAGCGTATTGTGTAGGCCTAGTTCTAAGAGCTTGGTGGTGCTGACTCCAGGCGCAAGTCCCAACGCACATTTGTACGCCTTGCGTATGAGCGCGTTGAGCTTGTTTTTTTCCGCAACCGTCCAGTTGTGAAACGCTGCCGTGTACCTTATCTGGGAAATTACGAAGGCTTGGATGAGTCGGATGACGCTGCCTTCGCGCATGCCCGCGTGTTTGTTGGTGATGCGTCGAATGAGCTGCATCGTGCTGGTGGCCTTTGCCGTTATCTTGCGAAGTGCTTCGCCATTGCCACCCTTATGCTCTATCATCATTCCTAGTACCCGGATTTTCTCTACTATCGGGATGGGTAGGCCATTTGATGCCGTTAATTGGATCTTTTGCTTTTCCTGGGGGGTGTAGCATTTAGGTGGGCGCCCCTTTCTGACTGGTCTATACAGCAGCAGTTCGGATTTTTCGGCCGAGCAGGCGAGTCCCGTGCCCACGAGGTAGTTTTCTACGCATTGGATGGCCTGTTGTAAACGTTGCTCGATCGCTCCGTCGCTGCCCGTTGTCGTCCAGATCGTAATATCATCCGCGTATAGCGTGTGATGCAGTCCTTCGATTTGAAACAGTTGGTCGGGCAACCCCAGCAGGACGAGGTTGAAGAGCATTGGCGAGATCACCGAGCCTTGCGGGGTGCCCGAGCTGCCGATGTTGATTTGCTCTGACTGTAGTTGCCCCACTCGCATGCGAGCGGTTCTTCCCGTGAGGAAGTCTCGGACGTAGTTGTACGTGCGCAGGCCGAGATTTAGATTGTCTATTTGTCGCAATATGGCATCGTGGCGAACGTTATCGAAGGCCCTCTTCAGGTCCAGCCCGAGGATGGCTTTCGTCGAACGCCCCGGATTGTCTATGATTTGGTGTTTTAGTTGCAGAAGGGCGTCTTGCGTGGAGAGATGTCTTCTGAACCCAATCATGGTGTGTGGAAATAAGTCGTTGTTCTCGAGGTAATCCGTGAGTCTATTGAGAAACGCGTGCTCCATTAACTTGCCCACGCAGGACGTGAGGGAGATGGGGCGCAGGTTTTCCAGCTGTAATTTCTTTCCGGGTTTCGGTATCAGTGTGATATTTGCTTCTTTCCATCGTCGGGGTAGCTTGCCGTGCGCCCAGCACTCATTAATGTATTTTGTTAGTTTCTCGATCGATCCGTAATCGAGATTGCGTAGTGCCCGATTGGGTATTCGATCGGGGCCAGGGGCCGACTTGGTGTTCAGCTTTACGAGGGCCGCCTGGATTTCGGCTACGGAGAATTCCTCGTCTAGGGTGGCGTTGCTTTCTCCTGAGTAGTCTGGATATATTTGCGGTGGCGTTTGGGATATGTAAAGGCGTTCCGTATCCCGTAGGAATTGTTCTTCCGTT
Organism: Dermacentor albipictus; assembly: GCF_038994185.2. Taxonomy (NCBI): domain Eukaryota; kingdom Metazoa; phylum Arthropoda; class Arachnida; order Ixodida; family Ixodidae; genus Dermacentor; species Dermacentor albipictus. The sequence goes on from NC_091828.1 coordinate 122,269,854, forward strand.
CCCCCGTAAGCGTGTATGATTTTGTATATGCCTTGCATGTGTGTGGTCTTGGTGTTGGCGGGATCGATCAGGTACCGCAGTATCTGCCACGTGCGACGCGTGGTGAGTTGACCATCCATCTCCGCACATTTCTCTTCCCATTGTTGATGTTGCAGGTTAAGCGCGTGCTTTTCTATTTCTTTGTTGAGCTGTGCTATCCGTTTACGCAGTCTCCTATTGTGTCTCTGTTGTTTCCATCGGTGCTGCAGGTTAGTTTTGGCTTCCCACATGTGCAGCAACCGGGAGTCTATTGTCTCGAGCCCAGCTGTCGACGGGATCGTTTGCGTCATGCGCTCGATATCCCACCGCAGTTGGTCGGTCCACTGTTCTATATCTGTGATGTCTTCCATCTGTTGCTCATCACGATGTTTGCGTAGCCGATTCCAATTGGTGATCTTCATTTGACGACCGGCATTGTGTTCCTGCGGACCGCCTTCTGCTTCTATGGAAATAATGTAGTGATCGCTCCCCAAGTCTTGCATGGTGTTTGTCCAAGTGACTTTGCGTGTGTTGCGCGTGAAAGTAAGGTCCGGCGTCGTGTCAGTGCTTACGCTGTTGCCCTGCCTTGTTGGTGCCGCGGGGTCGGTGACCAGCTCGAGTCCGGCGTATTGCGCCGTTGCCCATAGATTGGTGCCTTTGGGGTGATCGTGCTTGTAACCCCACGCCGTGTGCGCTGCGTTAAAGTCCCCCCCAATGAACAGCTGTTGCCCCTTGGCGATGTCGATTGCCCGTTTGAAGAGGACATGGAAGCGGTGCTGGCGGCATCTGGGACTGCTGTAGACGTTGAGTACGAAGATGCTATTGCGGGTCTTGCGTGGTGGAATTAATTCTACGAGAACGTTTTCGATGTCTCTGATTTTGGTATCGTGTTCGATAACTGTGTGCGCTCGCTTGACCAGTGTGGTGACGTTTGGTTTCTCCGCCTTGCCTGTTATAGACTGGTACCCCGCGAGTTTGGCGGGACCATTCGTTTCCTGCAGTATGATGACGTCTGGGCGTTCGGGGATCGTTTTCAGGTATTGTTGTAAGTGCGCTCGTTTGTTTTGGTAACTTCTGCAGTTCCACTGCCATATCGTGTGTTTTTGTTTCGATGAGTGTCGGGCCATGCTTATATCTTGTTACATGTGTTGCGCCGCTTCCCTATGCGACGGTACGATCGTGCTGTTTGCGGCTTCTAATCTCGACAGTCTGAGGTGAACACTCTCCAGGCTCCGCTGGATGGTACGCGTGATGGACGCGATGATAGTTTCCTCGAGATTGCTGAAGCGAGCCTCGAGTGCATCTATTCGCGCGTCGCGTATCGCTGCGCGCGTGCGTTTGGGTCGTGTTGCCTCTGTAAGGGTGGGAGTGGGTCTTCGTTTGGTATCGGGGAACTCGACCTCGTCGTCCTCTATGGGTTCCTCTTCTGTTCCCTGCGTGGCCTGAGTGGTCTGTGAGGGAGCGGGCCTGCGTTTAGTGTCGGGGTATACGACTTCGTCGTCGTCTATTGGTTGTTCTTGAGTCTCATGCATGGCCTCTGTATCGGTACCGCTCTTCACGGCATGCTGGAGTTGTTGTATGAGGTCGTCTTTTTCGCGAATCTGTGTCTGCATGTGTTCTATTTGCTTCTGCAGCGCTTGTATCGCCTGTGTTAATTTAGTTACCTCCGTCTCTGTTTTAGCGGGTGCTTTGTCGCCAGCCTTCGTGGTTGGTGCTCGTTTTCCCGTGACCGCATCTGCCCAGCTCACCTTCTAGGTGGTTTCGGTGTCTCTTGTTGAGGTCCTTCTGGGGGTGCGGCTGCGAGACCGGCGTTGCTGCTGCTGCTGCCGTGGGTTTGGGGTGCGGCTCCGGGACCGGGAGCGGCCTCGGCTGCGGGTCCTGGATCTCGAGCGTGGCTTGCCGGCGGGGCTGGTGGCTTTGGCGGCCGCCTCCGCTTCCTCGTTGGCCCTGTGTCGTTCCCATTGCCTCTTTGTCACGACGTAGGGGGTCTTGTACCTTGCGCGGCAGTTGCGATCCGCTGTCATGTGTGTTCCCCCGCACAGCTTGCAACGTGGGGAGCACTGGTGGTCGGAGCCTGGGTTGAGGGCGTCACAACCACGGCACACTTTGTCCTGAGGATTGGGGCACACGTCCATGCGGTGACCGAGTCTCCCGCAGCAGTGACACATGTCGACTTGCTTGCGATACAGGGTGCAGCGAAGTAGGGCGCCGCCGTACCTGACGTAGGAGGGCACTCGCGGTCCTTGAAAGGCCACTATGACCGTCTTGGTGTTACTGAGCCGTTTGGCTGCCAGGGCGTCGGGGTTGCGGGCGTGAACGATGTTGGTGTGAATGGACTTGGCGTCCTCCTCCAACGGGATTCCCCTGATGATTCCCTTCACCGTGTAGTCGGGGGCCGTCTCATAGGCACTGACCTCGTGGCGGCGATCACCGATGGTGATGGCTTCTAGTTGTCTGTACTTAGCGGCGTGAGTAGCGTGAGGTGTACTCACGACTATGATGTTTTGGCGGTTGTTGGTGCACACCGTGTCCTCCCCTGCTTCTTGCCCCGGTACGTTGGCCGCCCGGTAAATGGCCGACGCGAGGAGCACGGTTCCGGTGGCGGCAACGTCGAGGCCTCCTCTTGGTCGTATCACGACTTTGAAATCACTTCGTGGGAGTAGTGGCATTTTACTGTTCCTGATGACTTGCTGCTTGACGTTACGCTGTCTTTGACGCGAACGCTGTCGGTCGCCGTTCGCTCCCTCGCCGGTGCGGGAGTGGGTTCCGTTCTGGGTGTTGCTTTGCGCGGCCTCGCGGTTGAATTGGGTCTTGTATCGAATGGTGCACCAACCGTTGCCTTGGAGAAACTCTTCAGGGGAGATGTCCTCCCCGTTCACTTGAACTTCCATCACCGCTCCGGCGAAGCGAGCTCCGGTGAGGGTTAGCGTGGAGCTGGTGAAAAGCCTCTGTGATTGGGAAGGAAGTCGTTTCCCACCTTGAATATGGTGCCAGTAGAATCTTGGTGACTTCCTGCACACGCTGGTGTTACATTCATGAGGTGAATGAGCGATAATCACAGCGAAATTCTTGGAAAACGGAGCCGACGTGAAGTGCGTTCGCTCCCTTCGGCGACTTCTTCTTCTGGTTTATGGTTTTTTATGGTTTTTATGGTTTATGGTTTTTTTTCTTACGACACGTCCAGAGATTCTTAGTCTTTCTTGTGGCCATTGATGCTTGGGATGCTCAGAAAACGCTTTACTTGATATAGGAAATGACCAAGAGCTTCGAAACAAGCTCTTGTATGCGTCGGCGCCATCACTTACGTTGTCCTCTCACTTCTTGTTATTATCCTAGTCATCAATGCGCCATGTCTAGTGCTCGTTTTGTGAGATGGGTTAGCATTTGGGGCCCGGAATCGTCCGGATGACATTTTGACAAAGATGCTTGAAAGGCTGCAAACTGTGAAACGTAGCGCAGAACCAACCGCAAAAAGAAATCATCCACCCACTCGCTCGAAGTGTACCTGCGAAATTACGACAACCCAAACTTCTGCAATTTCGACGGCATGGTAGGCAGACCTAGCTTTGTTACTTTCCTAGCCTCGCTGCGTGACACACCCGGCGTATATCACGAACTATAGCGGCTGTTTCATTTTTCTAGCCCTAGATTTGCGCCACTGTTATATGACTCACGGAACTCTGCGCATTTCGCGACTCACTTCAACCAGGAGATTTAGGCGACGTAGGCCAACTCCTCGCAAAATGTGAACAATGTCAGGAAGTTTCGAAAACCCTCTTCCACATACTCGTAGCCTTTTCTTTTTTTTTTAAAGTCCATATAGAAAATCTGCCCCAAAGCGATGCAGGCAGCTTAAAGTAAACAGATCTATTGAAACCACAGCGGCGGCACGACGTGCTACATGGCACAAGGTGCTACATAAACAACACTTCAAATGCGGTAAACAAATGCAGAGCAACACTTGTAGCTATGTGAGCCCCAACCATTTACTCCACAACAAATGCTCCTCAGTGCAGAATGGCTATGTATTTTTTTGTGCTCTTCCAGCGCGGTGATTATAAACAGGCCTTGCAGTGACTCATTGCCCAGCAGCTCACGTTTTACGTAGACGCAGGCGTCCTTCGAGTTATGAACTCCGCGTGGGGAAGCGAGCGCCTTGAGACTCTTGGCTCGTTTTGATTCGGACTTACCGAGGCGCAGTTAACACGCAGGTGAAAGCTTGTGCGGACATGGAACACACGGATAACACAGGACACAGGGTTCCGAGAGCGAGAGCGAGGAACATTTGGTGCAGCGGCGAGGCCGTCTACGCTCACGCAACACCTGGTGCCCTAGTGAGCCAGCAGGCGTTCCATTTCGCCCAATCTGCTACATCGAGGCGCACTCTTGACGTAGCGTGACGTGACGTGACGTAGCGTGACGCGACGTAGCGTGACGTGACGTGACGTAGCGTGACGTGACGTGACCTGACGTGGCGTGACGTGGCGTGACGTGTGCCACCTCCTCCCCTTTGATTGCCTCTTCATCCGTCCACTGATGCATGCACTAGGCTACACGTTTGGTCAGCCAGATGGCTGCGACGTGACGTGGGCAATGACGCACGAACTAGGCACACCTTAGCCAGCCTAGAGCACTGCTTTAGGGCCGCTATGGCGTCGGGCAAACGTGCTCATCTCGCACCCGGGAGGGCCGCGTTCGATTCGCACCCAGACCGAAGTGTGCAATTTCCTTTCAAAGTTATTAATTTACCTTATTTACAGGAACCTCCCTGAGAAATTTGACGCAAATCCGAGCGTTTCTTGACGTGTTTTTATTGTTTGCGCCATCGGCTATTTTATGTACCTTCTTACGGTGCCGCCGAATACGATGGATTTTCGCTCAATGGGGCATATAATGCTTTTGAATTACTAAATCATAAAGTTCTGTAAACTGAACCGATCTACGACGGGTCTATCTTACAAAGGGAAGCGATGTTTCTAACGTGACCACAAACTGTCGTTCTTTTAAGCGAGTCCACCGCTTCTTGAACACGCGCTTTTGTAGATACGATGCTAGTTCTAGTGCGGTCGGGTTTACACTGTGAATCTTCACTAACGTATTTTGTGCTATTCAACTGCCGATTCTTCTTCTGTGTACGCAGCGTTTGGATGATGTAGTTCTTGCAAGAGCTTGCGACAGCTGTGGGATGCGGGTAAAGCAAAAAAAAAATGAAGTGTCTGCTGAGGGCTTACGAGCATAGACGCACAGTTGCTACCACGTTTCGGCGAAGAAGACTTGGGGAAACCATTGTGTTTTTGTGGGGGTGGATGTCTAGGCGGATGCTTACATCCACGAACGAGCAAGGGCTTACTGTCGCAGCGGCTTTCTAAGCGAGGCTTTCTTTGCCTTCTATTGCAGGGATTTGCCTGGACCCGTGTTCGGTCGGTCGCTGGTCGAGTTATCGCCAATTAGGCACGTCTGGCGGCAGGATTGGGAGTTCCGCCCCCTAGCGCAGTATCCCGATGCTCTAACCATTAGGCCACAAATCTCTTTTATTTCTGTCATGATATTTATTTCGTGAACGCATGACTGCTGTGGGAAACAGATAAACGAGCTACAAGTCTCTTCTAGTTGGATGTCGACGAAGCGACATACACACAGCACCATAGAGTTCCTCGTCATTCGTGAAACGTGCAGGGCAGCCAACCGGAAGTACCCTCCGGTTCACCTCCTTGCCTTTCTATGCGTCCTTTCTCTCTCTCTCTCTCTCTCTTGAAACGCGCTTCTTAGGTCGCGGTCTATCTTCACAAGAAGCAATGAAACCGTGACAAGGAAAAATACCTTACGAATACACAATACCAGTCTGGAAATAATTTGATTTGTTCGTATAGAGCGTACAGTTGGACAATCCACTTGAATGAAACTTGAATGAGTTGCTGATGAAATTACAGGTTCAGAATTTCTACCCAACGTGCGTGTCCGCCCACAGGTTATGCATTACAACTATTAGAAGCATGTCGAAGGGTACATCAGCACAACTAGTTGCCACCAGATATCGAACGGAATGATTATATGCATTAGGCCACAACCGCGCGTACACTCCTCTCGTGCGAACCCGCCGTGGTTGCTTAGTGGCTATGGTGTTGGGCTGCTGAGCACGAGGTCGCGGAAAATTGCGATATCTTTCCAAATTAGAGCGTGAACAACGGGTAACGAACAACGCTAAAATAAACTTGTGTATTTGGATATAATCCTTATATGCATTCTCTGAGCATATGATGACCAGCCACAGCCGCGTAGCTTTACTTGCAGACAAACATTCACAAATCACTGGGAACCCTTATTCCTTGAACTACCTCCCTTGCTCTATTAAATGCTCGATGTATAATTAGCTTTCTTCTGAACAATTTAAATTAGGATTGTCTTGTCTTGGGTACGACTTATGAAACTAACATCAACAGATTGCACGTGCCGCAAAAGAAAACTATATTCGTGCTATTAGCAACAAGCCATATGGCTTTCCATCAGCATTTTAATTCCATGAACTTAGGACACCGAAAGTAAAGGGCCTTTTAAAGGGTCGTCTTGTACTATCGCATAAAAATTAGTACAAAAGGATTATAAACTACGTAACTTCTATGGCTCACTTCAGACACAAAGCTCTCTACAATACAATAAATCCACAGTACCTGCACTTACCAACATCGCACATTAACTACGGATCGCCAAAGTTGCGCTCCAGGCTACCTATGTTACTAAATGATCTTACTGTCAATGAAATTGGTATTGCGCCTTGTTCCCCTCCTGATATTATTTTTCTCTCATATGTGAGTTGCATGCTATTATTTAAGGCTGGGAAGTGCACTGGGATGTTGTACCGTTTTTCTTTCTTTTTTAGGCATCTGCCTTTGTTTTTACCTTACCTGTGATATTTATGTATGATATTTTGTAGTGCTGCAATTGCAAGCAATTGTAAGAACAGTTTCCGCTCTGCTGCTCCTTTTGTTTTCTGGGGTTGCGGCTGGTCAAGCTACCACGAGCTGCTTTTCTGCCCACTTTCCCTTCGCAATTATGTACTTTTCTTCGTTTCTGCTTTGTGGAAATAAGGCATACCATACCAAGTTTACAGCTGGTAACTCGACAATAGAAAGCTATATCACATTCTGGGAAACTGCAACTGTTGCAACTCTAAAACGAACGAAACGTATGATCTATACACCGTTCTAATATATGCCACTAACTTGAATATTAGACTTTTCCGAAACCCTCGTAAATACTGCAAAAGTTTCACATTTGCTGTTAACTCCTACATATATTTTGTCCCCTTACCGCGCTGTAACAGACGTAGTTTACAGAACCGTAACGCATTTTATTTGGCACGAATAACCTTCTGAATGAAATTAGAAAGAGGATTGTCTGACTGATGAATGTGCGAAGCCATTTAGTTAAGCCATGGAGGACGAAGAAAACAGAGGCGGTTCCGGCTAAACATTAACTCTGTTCTCCAGCACAGATAGCGACCAGAACCGCGTCTTCTTAATAAATAAATAAATAAATAAATAAATAAATAAATAAATAAATAAATAAATAAATAAATAAATAAATAAATAGAATTTTTCTGATAGCTTTCCTTCATGCTTAGGTTGGCGCAGATGCTCCTTGTACGAATTGCTTTGTGGGCGAAATTTCAATGGCCGATGCATAAATAAGTCCACACATAAATTAAGTCATTAAGTCAACACAGTCATTAAGATAATCATTCAATCAACAAATTATCGTTTCGTTATCTCTGTATGCCTGGATCTCTGAGAATTATTGCTCTATACAGATATCTTTGTGGGAAAAGTTTTACGGTTTAGTGATTGATGAATGTAGGAATGAATGAATTGGTCAAATAATTCGTCTATCACTTAATCAATCAATAATGCTGACGGCGTCTTGATCTGTCGTCTCCGCGCGAGCAGAGTACGAGGACGAGGACGAGTGCCTGACGTGCAACGTGTGCGAGCGCTCCTTCCCGTCGGGCCGGCGCCTGTCGCAGCACCAGCAGCGCAAGCACCACTTCGGCTGCCCCGTGTGCGAGGCACTGTTCCCCTCCCTCCTGGCCCTCGAGCACCACAGGGAGTCCCTGGAACACTGGTCGGACGACGAGCAGAGGCAGCCGCCCCGACCCAAGTGAGTCGGTTGGTGGTGGTGGTGGTGGTGGTGGTGATGTTGAAGCAGGCGGGGTTAGCCTGGCATACATAGCCGGCAATTGTTCCGCCTGATCCTCCTTCGAGTTGAAATCAGTGGTGTGCAACCAGGTGTCGATGAGTTCTCAATTCGCCGCTAGCCTGTATAGATGTCTGTCTATTCCGATAGACGAATCACGTTGAAAGAGATCTCCAACTATACGCCGGACTTGGCGCAAGCCGACACCGTCTTATGCCAGCCAGCTTTGCAATGCCATCATCACACCGCCAAGATTTCTGCCATCCTTGACTGGAATTTCTTAGCGCGTAACTCTGTAACTCTGAGTAAGGGCCGACTTACGCTCGATCCGCGAGGCCTTCCGCACGACTTCCGCACGCGTGCGGACGTGCGGAAAAGTGCTCGTGTCACACACCGGTGTGCAAATTTCGGGCATGCGTGCGGAAAGCGCGCGGAAGGCCGTGAGGACATTCGTAAGTCGGCCCTAAGATATGGGCCGCCGGTTATCTGCAGTGTGCTTTACACGTCCCGGCCAAGTACATTTTTTTCCTCCTCTTAATGTCAGCTGAAATGTCGGCTATTCCCGTTTGCTAAGGTTGTTGTGAATGCCTAAACGCTCACACATTCGCAACCTTTTGTTGCCCGAAGCATTCTACAGCAAAGGCGGTGGTGCTTCGCCATCCGGGTATGCCGGCAAAGGCCCCTCCCCCACTTAGGCATTGTGGAGAGGAGGCAGAGTGCGCGCTGTGCGAGGAAAAGCGCCGCCGGAGTGGAGAGGGTCCTGTAGCGTCGCCGATTGACTGGAGGAGGGGCAACAAGGAGGTTGCACAGGGCCTCGAGGTGGTGTTGATTGGTTCGAAAGCCAAGGCGATGGTTCGGCGAAATTCCGTAAGCTTATGCTGCTTGGAATAACGGTCCGTCAGATCCGTGGCGGACGCTGCAGCAGCGTAGGAAGTCACGTGACGTAATAGTCGGAACGGCTCGAAATTGTCACCGACGCCCGATGTCGCCAACCAACGTCGCTGAGCGGCCGATATGGGGAGGACTTGTCGAGCGTCTTAAACTCTCGAGCAGTGGGCATGGCATATAGGTTTATTTATGCGCCAACCGCACCGTTTGGTGCATGAGTAAACATACATACTTGGAAATACCACTGCGTAAGAATAATAATCTAATTAACGTGGAATTTCGCGTGTGTGGTACAGTATACTTGGCCACACATCTAAGTCGGTGTAACCTGAGCAGCCCGGTAGGTTTTATGAACGGTTATTAGAAATCTCGATAGGGAACACATAAAGCGATATTGTCAGCGTGCATCCGACCTTACAACAATGCAGTTCTTAAGGTGCGACGAGTTAAGTTGCTGGCGGAGTGCATTATTGGTACAAACTGGTTGACTGACTAGTGTCAAGTCGCATAAACTGCTTCACGTTGTTTTTTTTTCTTTTTATATTGACGGTTAAGCACTCTTGCGAGAAGTGCTCATTGGAGGAGCGCTACATTTTTCTAAAACTTCGTGTTATCATCATTTGATAATTTAAGCATTTATTATTAGTGAACACGCTTCAGAGACAATAGTAGTAAGTACTATTATCAGTAGTGGTAAGTACCAGCTGTCTCACACTATCCTAACATGTTCTGCTTCATTCGGTAAATTGTAGCCGATAGCTGCTAATAAAGCTTTTGCACCGCCATAATGTCGCGTACCAAATATGCCTCTTTTTGAAGGGTGGGTCTTTTCATAAATATAACGCTTGCCCTGTTCCGATGTAGCATTGCAAGTTACTACGGAGAAATCAGCCTAGTTAAAAACTTGCAAAGGAAAAGGTATTTTGTACTACATTGAAGATGTCTAAAGTAAACACTGGATTTTTCTTTTCTTATCGGCGAAGAAGTCACATCATCGTGACACATTTTCTTTCTCCATTTCCTTTGTATGTGTAAAAGTTGAGCAATCTCTTGTCTCGTTGTATCATTGTTGCCATTACCCTTGACTACTCTGCCATTTGTTGTGGGTAAAAAGAAACAAAAAAACGCATTGTTTGTATTGACGAGTTGCACAAGCTGGCCAAACTGGCCAAGGAGAAAGCAATAGAAAGAAAAATGACCGATCAGAAGAAGAGCCACGTGGTCGCCACTTCATTTTATGTGACCCGGGAATTATCCGGCTGTCTACCGTTCGCAGTTATGTTGGAACAACGCATTGTGTGACACGGCTTTGTGTTATCGCCGCGGACAGCACCGGTATGTTGGCTTCTCTGACCTAACCTGCAAGATCTGGTTTTCATCCCGACTTGTCGTCTAGGACACTTTCTTCTGAACGTCTGCTCGTTCTGAGTGACGCGCCGCGGAATCCGAATGACGCGCTTGTTACCATCAGCTCCCCACGTGGCCGAAGAAATGTAATTTCTCACGCGTCACCTTACCCCTCATCCTGAGAAGAAGAAAAAGGAAAGCTCATTACTAGCGTGACACAAAGTGGGCAGGGTGTTCAGGTTTATTGGTTTTTCGGGCTTCGAGCAATGCGTATAGTTAGCTCTAAACAGGCTATAAATAAGACATTTCTTGTTGGTGAAGATCTCGGGAACATGGCATCGCATATCAGAGCTGCAGAAGGCAACAAACGCGCTGATGCAATTTATGAAGTTGGTTTTGGTTCCTCTTGTCTCAGCACAGCAGTTGGATACGCTTCCCATTTGACCACGGACTACCCAGTGACTCAGGCTGGCGGGAAAACGGTTCGCCCTGGTTAGGAACACACTGCTGAATTTATGCCTTTACTTGTCTCCATTAATCTTTTTGTTTGGCACACTGTGTGTTTATTCTGAATAACTTCATAATATTGGCACTCGCGTTAACTCGTTTGCTTCCGTTTCTTTTTCTTTTTACACGTGCATCCCTCTTCTCTATGGGATGTCAAATATAGCAATTTTGCCCCCCCCCCCCCGCATTTTGTACCCAGGGCACCCGCAAAGCGGCAGCACCGTGGTGGTCGGACCTGCGACGTCGACCTGGACGACGACGATGATCTGGACGACGAAGAGGAGGACGAAGACGAGGAGTCGTCCGAGGAAGACACCGACTCGGATGGTCTCGAGCCGGGACCCAAGTCGCAGGAGCTCGAACGGCTCTTGTGACTGCTGCGGGCGGGTGCCGCCCCTCCAGCAGTTGCAAGGGACGGCGCCAGGCGGCGCTGCTGCTGCGGCACTGACGTCACCCGCTACTGAAACACGCAGACGGACGGCAGACGACAATGGCCACGGCGAGAGGTGGCAACGCAGTAGCCAATGCCGAGACCCTCGTCCCCGTGACGGCACAGGCAGACGACACCCATTTGCTCTGCAGATCAAATACCGTTGTTTGCAGGTTACGAGTAACCGAACTTCCAGCTTTGTCGTACTTAATTACTAAAGATGCCCGGTATTTCAACGGGTGGGAGCTTTTGCGCCTGTGGAAGTTTGCACTGGTTGAAGAAAAAAAAGTATTTTTTCGGGGCGTTGTGCTCTTTGATTGCCTAAAGATTTGACTTTGGCATAAAGAAAAGAACAAAGCCCGCAATCGCTCCATGCGACGTGTATGAATGCTTTTTTGACAAAAATAAGCATTTGCACCGAGGTGTCGTGCATAACGTGTCCTTTGTAGAAAACTATGTGCTGTACCACACGTCGCTAGATTAGTTACCTTGTTTTTCAAGGCTGAGGCAAAAACCAGGCGGCGTCTGTCGGAACATCGTGAACATCCGTGATGTGAGTGGTATGCGAGCACACCACATATTACAGCGTGGAAAAGCGCATTTCGAAAAACTTCGAAAAGGGTCTTGCGTAAAACTACAGTGTACTAGAACACTGTATAACAGCGTATCGAAAGCTGACACTGTGAAGATTCAACAATTGTTGGCTCACGTTTTCTTGTAGGAGATGACAACCTTTCCTCTTCTCAATGTAAACTAGGCGAACAGCGTTGTCATTGTCCAGCATTCTACAAATCCGACCAACAGGTCGCGCGCTGTTAGTGAACAAGGTCCATCGGCAGGGCTGAAGGGTTAGAAATTTAGAAAAGTCACTATTGTTTCACGTCAGTGCTCTGAAGCCAAAGAAAGCCTAAATGACAAATATTCGCACTACGGCGTAATAGAATATTCATCTTTGTCATACAGACCACATTTTGCAGCATTTCTAGGAACCAGCCATCTTACTAGCGACTGCGGGAGCAGGCGAAAACAAAAACAAAAAGACAACTGCGATAACGCTCAGCCTGTTCTTATCACATGCTTGCTGCCAGTGCTCGCTCTACATGTCTTTGTCGTCAACTGCCCCGTCATCAAACTGGCAGCCGAGCCAACACCACCTAGATAGCACAAGGCATGTTCACTCCGATCCATGACGTCATATTACTTGGCCCAACTGCCATAAAATCTTATGGGGATGCTCCCGAGTAGGCAACAGTGATTTTGACGTCACCGCTGTCATCACGCCAGTCTCGTCAATGGAAATTTCGGGCCAGATGGCGTGACGTCATGAATCGGAGTAAACAGGCCTTGTGGCTATCAAGATAGTGCTGGCCCAGCGCAGGCTTCGCCAAGAGCTGGTGACTGGGGTCGAGATTTAGACTGCTTTCTTTAAACAGTTGTGCGAGAGTAACGTATTCTGCTCCGTAGACCCGTACCTGTTACCGGCAGCCAGCGCTCCGCTGCCAAATTGAAGACGGCGCAGCCGGCGACAATGCCATGGAAGGCCAAACGCTGAATGTAAGTAGGCGATAAGAACAGGCCGTGAGTCTTCTGCGGTAGTTCTTTTGTTCTTTCGGCCAGTTACCGCAGTTCCCGGCAAAAGATGGCTGCCGCCTCGAAGGGCTACAAACTGTGGTCGATAGGCACCATGGGCTGAAACTTTGCAAAGTTGGCAACAACGCCATGCGGCATGGCGTTGCGAGTGGTGGAAGAAAAAAAAAACTGAGGGACGCAATCAACATTCGCCGAGACATCTTCGATGCCGCGTTTATCTAGCCAACGGCGCGCCAGATCTTAAAATGTCCACGCGCACATTCTTCGTTCGACTAGCCATGCTCGCGATTGAGATTAGAAGCACGAACATTCCCGATCATGAACATTCCCTCGCGCGTAACGTTTAGACGAACGATCTGGCGTGAACGCTTGTCGTTTTCAATGTTGTCGGTGACAAATGAAAGCGTCGGCGTGCCTTGTAGCAGGTGCGAGTGGTCTATACGGTTTACTTGGATACACCCAGCTCCAACATAGGTCACGGCTTTAGGCACGAGCCAGCATTCATTTTTTTCTCTCATTCAGTCGTCATTACTCGCGAAATGCAATGACGGCTCGCTTCTCTATTGAACCGCTCGCTCAACCAGTTGAACTTCGCTGAAGCTTGCCGTTCTGAGACGCGTGCAATGTGGTCTCGAGTGCCTACCATTCACAGAAATTCCTCGACCTGTTTCGCGACGTAAAACGTGCACGCGAGACTAGTGCCGCTGTGGTGGCTTTCAAGTTGACGTACGCTACACATCGCCTTTTCAGTCGACCGAAGACGTTGTAACCAAGATGGCCGGTAGCTTCTTCCCCAAGCTTCGGTGCCCCACCACATGCCTTGTCGAGGAAGAAATACCTCGCCAACACGTATCTAGTTCTAGAATAATGGGTTGCAGTTGACACCACATCTGTTTATCAATGTGCTGCATCGGAGCGTGTAACTCTGTACCTCTTGTGATGTGATCGTCAAGGAAATTTAGGTAAACGTTTTCGGATCTCTAGTAGATCTTCCCTCAGCACAGCGGCACCACACGCCTTGCTAAAGAAATGAAAGACCGCCCACTAGTGTCTAAATATGTGAGCAAATGCCTCTATACGCTTTGTGACGTAATGTGCTACACATTTTTCATAGTTATAACAGGCACCCACACGATAACCTCTTCGGTGAGAAAGCTACGCTGCTCATGATGAGCATGTGACTTTGAGCAGGGCAAAAGAAAAAGGTACTTGTGAAAAGTAACTGCGATTTTGTGCTGCTTTCAGATTAGCTGTTCCAAGACATTTGCGGCTGCATCTCTCCTGTGACGTCATATTTAACAGACTGTTCAGAAGAAAAAATAGTCCAGTTTGAACGCACTACCCAACAATTATTTCAGTGCGCGCTGGTAGTCGGAAAGCAGTTTCTTCACCGATTCCCTGCTGATAAACAAGAAACAAGTAAGTGTATAATGACTTCGTAACCCATGTAGTGAGGAACGTCTTCCAGATAAAACACTAGATATCCAACAGGACACTGTCCGAATATTTTTGCTGCACCTCTATTAATGTCTTCGCACTGACCATTCCTTGAGGCACCTCTGCGAGCTAGCTTGACTGGCTAGTTCAATTCTGGCTATCGACAGTAGTTCATTTCAAGACGGAAAAGTCCGTAAATTGGCCATCACACATTTGGGCCACGGATGCCGGCTGTGTACAGCACACCGTAGAGCTGGCACCTGACATGCCTTTTTGTAGTGTGGAAAACGCTCAAGTTTTGACCGTACGCCTCACTTAGTGCCAATGAGAATGCATTTCCCGAGAACTCGCCGAGGAAGCCGTGAGTTCCAATTCGGCAAAGCTGGCGCACATTTTTTTTTCTTTGTCAAATTTAGTCGGAGTCGTTATCGGCGGTTCCATGTAGTTGCCGCATGGGCGGAGAAACTAAAATAGGAAGAAGCATTACGGCCCGTCGCCAGCCTTGGGGATCCAACTTCTCATATAGCCATGCCCTCCACAATTTCTCTCCATCAATAAGTCGGCCCAACAGGGAACCCTGACCTCTGTGTACTCACTCGGCCCAATGCACTTGGTCACTGCCTCCTAGATAGAACAAGACCTATGAACTCCCATTTATGACACGATGCTACTAGGCCCGAAATTTCCATTTCCAAGTCCCGGCGTTACAAAGCCGGTGACGTCAAAAATCACCGCCGCTTACTCGGGAGCATTGTCATAAGATTATATGGCAGTTGGACCAGGTACATGACGTCATGGATCAGAGTGCACAGGCTTCGTGTTATCTAGGAGGGGTTTGGCTTGGTTCGTTGTAGGTTTCAATCGATGTGCCTTTCTTCAGAGGTACGTTGCCAACCACCCTGCGCGCATTTTCAGCACATATAATTACGCAACTTCACTCGTTTGTGCTGCAAATTATAACATTTATCATATTCGTGTTCTCACGTTGCTGTTCACGGGTTGTCTTCTCGGAAGAGCATGCGCTGTGCGCAGGTGGCGCCACTGTGGGAGGCACTTGAACTTACCACGACGGGATCACCTGTAGGGCCGACTTCTCTTGGCTACCATTTCGTTACGAAATGCTCCCTCCTAGTTGTTTTCTCGTTGCATGACTAATACTAACACTTGATAAACCAGCTAAACTAACACAGCTTTCCAACTTGCTCTAATTACCGCAAGTAAAATGGCAATGCGGTTCGGCTAAGCCTAACGTGGCCACCTTAACACTTGGCCTCACGCTGTCCCAGCTCATGACGACTTGCTTTTGGCACGTGTGATGATATACTCGTTCTAAAAGCTATTCGGGCCGGATATCACGGTGACTCCGAGGATTCTCTGTAATTAATTCCGCACGTTGTCAACGCAAGGCCTGTTGGACGCACTTGAAAACGTCAGTTTCAGTTTCTTGTGTTACCATTTGCGTTACCATTCGCCTAGACCCCTCCATCTTCCAGGGTGCTATGACTGTACTTCCGCGTTGATTTTCGACGTGAATTTCCGATGCTCGTTAGGTAACCACCCATGATGACGTCGGTTGCGATCGTAAGCCGCATTTCTTGTTTTGACGTGAGGTCTTGCCACAAGTTATTGATAGAACCCTCATATTTGGAAGGCATGGGTGCGTGTACTCACGTACCTCTTATCCTCGAGGTGGTTCGCTATAAGCGAATGTTAGCTATAATGTTCGTATGTGAAAAAAAGTGCTTGCATGGTCGTGATTGTTTCCTGTGACACTAAACTTTAGAGCCAACCTCAATGCACTGCTTTCCGTAACTATGTCTAATGAAACAACGGCCCTTACTTAGTTCACGCCGTGCTCAATATAAAAATGACCGCGATTATGGCGGCTTTGTTGTTGAATGGGATGTTCGCACAGAGGAACACACCTTCATCGATGTAATATTTACAGTATTATCCTATATTGGAAACTGTACACCACACAACACCCATTTGTGACCTCAATGTTGAAGCTTGTTTCCTGGGTCACGTTTCGAAAACTTATTGCGCATGCCTACGACTTGTTTGTGCAGCTTTACACAGGAATGACAGAAGAAATCATGCTTCAACGTTCGAGCTTTTTTTTGTAAGTGGTGACCACTGTTTTGTTAACAGAAAAATGGCAGTTCTTTTTGATATATGTGAGGAATTATAATGCATCAAAGACTATCCGCAAAGTAAATGTATAGGTCTTCTGTTTCCAACTGCCCATCCTTCGTTCACCAATTGCACACGCGGCTATTCGTAAACAATGATCGGCGCAGACAGGTGCTTTCATTCATGTCCTATTTTGATGATGAACATTGAAAAAAAATGCATTTGTTGTGTTGCAGACTTTCTGGTTAGCGTCGAAGTAACGTGTATAAATTGAAATCGATAACAGCAAATAAAAAAAATAGGTGGGCATTGTTATCGCGACCACGTCCCAATAAACCGAAATATACCATCGTCTTGCTCGAGAATTTCGGCTACTGATTGAAGCTTGCAGCAGGAAAGAAAAACAACAAAAAGAAACGTCAATTCTTCTGCATTGTGCAATGGCTGATGAAAATAAGCACTGATAATAAGCACTGATATCGCCAGGGCGAGACTATATCACGCCAGCTGCCGGACCCGCGAGAAATTAGAGTGAGAAATATTTCGGCCGTTTAGACGAAATGTGCGTGAAACCTCCCGCTGTTTCTCAATACCAGATTCCATATATGCGTCGTTTTGCAAAACTGACCACTTGCCTTGAATCACTGTCTAGTGCACAACCTCCACAGTGGCGCCGTAGTCAGCTGTGCGCTATCCCCATGAAGTAAGGTTTCTTGCTATTAATTGAGGTGAAGCAGATTGCCTAAGCTTGAACAATACTGCCGGCAGTATTACCGGGCGCCGCAGATGACATGGAAGATGTTTAAAAACAAAGCGATGCGTTCTGAGCAGATGCAACCAACTATTGGTTATAGGAGTCTCTTGGAGATGCTTCTTTTGTGTTTGTAATAAAAGTGATTAGTACCTAATGTTAATGAATTCTCTGTAATTAATTCCGCACGTTGTCAACGCAAGGCCTGTTGGACGCACTTGAAAACGTCAGTTTCAGTTTCTTGTGTTACCATTTGCGTTACCATTCGCCTAGACCCCTTTATTTAGCATTTAGAAAGAGAGAGATAGAGACCACGAATTCATTGAAAACTCATCATGGCTCGCTGTTTGTATACGCCAAAGTTGCTTTCTTTTCAATATAGAAAAAAGAGCTGTGGGAACGATAACGCGGCACAAACAACTAATGAGATGTTTCAACTGCGCTCCACGAATCTTGTATATACATTGTGACTTAAGAGTTAATATTAAACAACTTAGTTAACAAATCAGCACAGATTACTCTAAATAACGAAAAAAAGTGGAGGCTTCTCCAAGAGGTTGCTGAAGAGAAGAAGTTGGTGTCATCCGCACAGAACGTTTCACTTCTTTAGCACCATGTTCCCTGTTGGCTGGGACACCCTAATTGTGCAGTCAACCACAAAAATTTACGGACCGCGGGATCTCAGAAAACGTTCGATTTCCGAGCAGCTTGTAAAAGTAGTCAGTAAAACCAAACGTCACAATGTTGCTCACATATACTAGTAGAGGCTGTAAATGCGAATACTGGGCCGCACCGTGAGGCTGCGCAAATATGGAGATTTTTTTTTCTCAGATCATGTGTTCCGTAAAATTGTGTTGTTAACTGTACTTGCTCCTCCACCAAGTCGAGTCCGTTCTTTGAGAAAGCAAACGGCAGATTGCATCTTTGGTGACCTTCAGGTATTTATAACCTCCAACCTCCATTTGCTTCTCCCTGCAAAAAATTACCTTGCACCCACTTTTAGTAACAGGATAAAAAAAGTACGTCCTCTTGTACAGTCTCCACGATTTATTTTTGGCTCGCGTAATCGACTCTTCCTATCTGCTGTCTTATATAAGCACTCTGTCTTGTGATAGAACTTGCAAATATTTGTAAGAATGGTGCCGTATGTTTGGCTAGCGTGTGTGCCTACATGTCCAGCATAATTGGTGTTTGCTAAGCGTTATTGCCACTGTTTGTAACCTAAGGCAATGTTTGCGAATGCTTAGCGATATCGCGCTGAGCGCCTGCAACTGATAGCACAGAGCAAAATGGCACACACAGACACACATGCGCAAACTCACACACACACGCACGCGTGCTTCGACATGATAAGCTGTCAAGATAAGAATGAAAACGCGCTTGATGCTATTGACAGTGTTGAAGCTTAAGGCGTGGCGTGTGGTCTCTTCTACAGATAGTTGTATATGAACATACTGTAGAGGGCATTGAATATACAGAATGTTTTGTAAATAGAAGCACCAGATATACAAGGCTCTTCCCCCGTTTCAAAAACCTGCGACACTTTCTGGCACAAATTTCACGCAAAGCTGGGGATTTTGGGGCGGATGCAGTTTAAATATAGCACGTGGCAATGTTGTCTGCTTGTTCAAGTTAATATGTAAGTTAGTATCTTCTACGGCGATGCCAAGCAAGAAGAGCGCAAGATTTTCGAGTAAGAAACGTGACGAATGCATCACCAAACGTCCATTTTAAAAGTGCGTTCACCGTAAAATGCCACATACGTGCAAAATTCAAAGTTTAGACACGAACATGTGAGGTCAGTGGTTTGGACGGGAAAGCCGCGCATACCTGGAGCTCTTATCTACTCAGCAGTCGGTACAATTCGCAACCACGTAACCCTATCACGCATGCTCGTGAATGGTCGTTGTGTATTAACAATAAAAAAGAAACCCTTGTGCTCGCACTATGTGCCGTCAACGTGCTCACTAATAACATCAGTTAAGGTTCTGAAGAAGCGTGACGTTTGGTATGCGTGGAACTCTTAGGAGAATGATGCGACCTACGCTTTGTGCGTGAATGACGAAGCAGAAAATGTTGCAGATGAATTGTTACTGTGACCAAGATGTGTATACCGTGACGTTCAATAAAATTCGTCAAACTCGCTTTGGCTTAGTTTGTGATATTCATTTTATCTTAAAGGGCCTTTCAACAGGCCTTACCAGAAATTTTAACGCGGCAGCGTTAAGAGCCCTGTGTAGCAGAAAACCAGGCTTCGGCGTCCAACGTCCAGCGCCGACCATCTTGTGAGCGAAATATTGTTATGAGTCTTTTACACACAACTCACAGACCGGATAACGTCGGATTGTATTTCGAATATACGAGAAGACATAATTATGTTACGCGGAAACTCAAACACAAACCCCCTTTTCAGAGTTTCTGCCATTCCTTGAGCGGGGCGCCCGGTTCCTTGCAGCACCATCCAGATGGCGCTTGCCTCTGCGAATCCGCGACCGACGGAAGAGGCCGTGTTTCTACCAGAAAGCTCGCCCTCATGCATAGCGTTCGCCGCCAGCGTTTCCTGGTAAACACTGCAGTTACATGAGCTGCAGTTGCGGGGAAGCGTCAGAAGCAGTCAGGGATCTCTGAATGTTATCGCCTTCCACTCCTAAAGGCGAAGATTAATTGCCCTCCAAAATTTTGATTATGCAATAGGAGCGGTAAAAACGCCGTCTAAGACGCGGCTTGCGGAAATTAATCGTAATATCGGCTCATTATTGGAGGAGATGAAAGAAATTAACTTACCTGTTAACATGCCTCCAGAAGGCGAGCTTCCCTACATACGGCAACGCTCTCTCCTTCTGCCTCCAGTAGCGTTCTCAAGCGAAGTTCCTTGCCTGCTTTCTGCCACATGGGACTGCCGTAATACTTCCTAGACAATATCGTCAGTGCGTAATGCCTAGGCTGTGCTCGTTTGTTTAAAATGGCTAAACTTAGTGAGGTGCCCTTTAATTGCACTTGAGTTTCATCATCTACAACACCCGGTGAGGACAAGGCTCGATCTCGCTGAAGTTTACTTTGCCTATTAAAATGCTCGTGCGAAAGTTTTTGCTGACAACTTGATCGGATAGCTTGAATGAAATCTTTGATTTTGTTTAGAAGATTGCCTTTAATTTCAGCGTTTGTTCGAAATAGATTTTATTATTTTACTCTCAAATATTTTGCAAAACAGTGGTAAGCTTTATTAGAAAGTGGAGCACTAAACTTTGCCCCAGCCATTGCGCGTCGAATGGTGTGTTTCTATGCTGGAATAGAATTCCATCATATAATCGAATTCACCATCTTGTCAGCTCTGTTTGGCGCTGAGGATTTTTACATCCTCTGTTAATGGCTGCAGACTGCTGACTTACAAAATCTGACATTATGGCTTAATTTGACAACGCCGCTGGCGCCTATGAGAGCAGCAGACCGATGTTTTATGCGTTAGTCCAGAGACGCACTACTTCCCTTTCCCCCACGCCCAGTGTAGGGTAGCAAACCGTGTGCTCTTCTCGTTGAACTCCCTGCCTTGCCTGTCCTTGCTTTCTCTCTTTCCCACAGACGTACGCACACAACAGAAAATATTAATTATACCATTTGTCCTTTGGTGAGAAGGAGGAAATAAAGAGAAGGCCGGGATGTTAACCAGAAATTCGTCTTGTGGGCTACCCTACTCAGGGCTACGCGAGAGAGGGAATAGAAAGATGGGATAGAGGGAGGGGAGGGAGACGAAAGGCTGCGGTTAGCTCGCGCACGCAAACGGAGGGCCTGAGTGAGTCGAAGTCGTTCACCTAGGCCAGTCGCCCTCAAGAAAGACAAAAGTGCCTTCACACCTTTGTGGGCCGACGAGCGATGGGGACAGTCTTCAAGCAGCACCTGCACGGACAACGGCCGATCGTTCAGTCGTCGCAATGTGATAGATTATGTTTGCCTTTCCGATTGAGATCGATAATATTGGCACAATAAATGTTCCATGTTCTCTTCGACGCCGCAGGAGTCCCATGCAGCACTGTCGCTCAGTCCAATCAAAGTAGTGTACGCCTGAGCTTTGAGATGCTTGGCACCTGCGTTGCTCAGCAACAATTTCCTTATTTAAAGTGACTGAGTTTCAGTTTCTACTATCCTTGCCTATAGTGGTAGTGAATGCTTTTAAAGGCTATGCGACGTAGGTGACGTCTGAGACGTGGCGGCCATGACATTTTTTTGTAGTTCCAACAATCGCTTCCGGCGCATGCTACCAGCAAATGCAGAGCCTTCGAGAATAGTTTCTGTTACGAGTAGGGAGCCGTCGTGGGCACCATCTATTCGCACCACCTTCGGTATCACCCCAGGTTGCGACAGATGCCCCAGGGTGGTGACAGAAAAAACGTGCCGGTTGTCGCGTGTTGCATAACACTTCTCTACTCAACAAAAGCGAGACCCAAGTTCACGCGAATCCGTGCGCCTCTCTGCCACGTTTGCGCTGAACTGCAAAGTGCAGACGTGCAACAGACGCACAAAACGACGATGCTTCAACTACACGAAAATACAAGAAAAATCACAGAGACAAGCATGGTATGTACACAGAGACAACCACAGTATGTTTGCCAGACTGTGCTTGTCTTTGCGTTCTTTTATTTGTCTTGTATATTTTCATTGTCTCGGCCTCCAAAGTTAGCTTCGTTTATTTTGACGATCTCCTTCGATGGTTTCGCAACAAAGTTGTTTTGCTGTGAAGGTACAACTTTCTTTTGAATCAGTTGCCCCGTTGCAAAAGTGCATTATTACTGGAGCGCCAGCTTCGCAACGCCCTATATTTGTTATTCTAATTCAGTTTGCGCAAACATGCAAGCCTTGGAATAGTTTGTCACTTCATGGTGTAAAAAAACCGTTTTGCAAGTCGTTTCGTGGATAGCATAGTGGGGAAAGCGTTAGTACACGTGAAGTACGAAGGAGCGATTTGGGAATTCGACCATGTAGTGGAAAGTGGCGATGCGTTTAGTAGGCGTACTCTGTAATACATTGAATAGGGAATGCTTTCCACGACCGTTTGGAAGCTTGCCTTGCATTTTTTTCTTGCTTTGGCGTTTGTCTTCAGAAAGGAACCACGCGCTTCTAGCTAACTTGCACGTTACAGAAAAGGCGTCGTGGCGCATGTTGTACAAGGTACGACATTTTCAGAGGCGATTTACGAAAGCACTAGCGTAAAGTTCCTGTGGCGACGGTGTTTGCACCCAATGTTCGTTATGACTTCAAACTTCACTAGGGTGAATGCAGTCATTGCATTGTTGGCCCTCTTAATGAATATCTTCTGCATCGGTGCCTTCTTCTGTGAGTAGCAGACGACGTGTGTATGTGTGCAAGGCCTTTTGTCGGTTCTCGCGCAAGTTTCTTTCCAGTCTAGTTCATTCTGAGAGCGCAGACGATCAGCGTCAGTGGAAAGCACGCGTACGCACCTGTGAAAAGGCGCTAATATGCGTGTTCCTGAGATTTACTGCAGCCATTTTGAACTTGCAAGATGCATCAGTGATTTAGTGAACCACCCCTTCACAGGAACGGTCATCTGTAGGAAAGGAAATGCTTCAAAACAAGTTCTGAATTTAGGCAAACAACGCATTTTAGCTTAGTTCTTGAGAGAAATGCATTTCATGCAACCGTTTATGATTGCATTTTGTTCGCCTGGCACTCAGTGCTCAGTACACCATAATTAGTTAACAGCTTCAACCTACTGGCAGTCGTAGAAAGCAAAATTAAGCTGAATAACAAAGGCGGTTATTGGAATGGGATTGGGAGTCTCAAAAGGAACCTCTGGTGAAGCATGATTGTTTATGTATTGTTTATATATATAACCAATTAACTCAATACTTAATGAATTAGTCAACAATTTTTATTGTATTGAGAAACAATACTGAGGTCTGAGCGCTGGTGCACAGAGAAACGAAAAAGGAAAATTAAGGCAGAAATGCAAAAACTACAACCAAAATTTATGGCATAAAAATATGATAAAAAGAAACTAAAATTGACAGGGTCAACACCTACATAGTAAACAACAATACAGCGATAACGTACAATCGAGCGATGGAGCTTATATATGGAAGGAGAGAGGAACTATATGAGACGATAGGAGAGGAGTGAAGCTAGAAATAACGCTCAGGAGAAAGTGCGAGGCTTGGAACAGAAAAAAAAGATAACCCGTTTTGAACGATGTTAAGACAAAAAAAAATGACAGTGTTAAAGACTTTGCATCTCGTGGAGAGGCAAGCATCTACTGAAAGTGGCAGAATCGTGGAATAGCCCATGTTCCTTGGTAGGCTACAGGGGAGCCCCCAGTGAAAGGGAAGCTATTAGATCCGACCATGCAATAATTTCTCTAACGATTTTCTGACTTTGTATGAAAAAAAAAAGATGTCGGTACGACTACATCTGCAGCAGAGTGGCAGAAGTCTAGGATGATTATTCAGACCTGAATTGTTGTTCGGGCATGAGGTTAGAAAATGATGTTTATATACACTCATCATCTTTTTCTGCAGACATTCAATTCAATTCAAATGCTGTTTGAATTGCTTTTGCCATTCCACACAACTGAGGCATATTCAAGTAATGGGAGACAGACCAATGTACGTAATTTGAAGAAGGGAAGTGGGTGACGGAAATCTCCTGTGGGTCTGCAGAAAAAACCGAGCTGGCGCAGGTGTCGTGATCCTACGTGCTTACAGTGACCAAAATCGCTTATTTCAACAAGCCTCGTTAACACATCACAATCAATCAAATGAAGGAAGACGGTATTATGGGTTTTAAGTGAATATGACAATATTCCTGTTTTCGATGTATTTACAGTGCACCCGTTAGTTAATAATTGAAGGCCATAGTAAATACGAAGAAATACGTTATTACGGGTTTTCATAGGATCTTGTGCAAACAATATAGGCTAAAGCCGCTCAATGACACTAGTGACAACCATGGTGCAACCTAATGCCCAAACAAGGTAAAGCAAATATAGACACAGACACCTTTATTAGTTACCTGGTAATATACTGTTAATTGAAAACGAAAGGTTGTCATTCGCCCGAGTCTTGTTTTCCTTCCTTTCTTCCTACAAAGGAAACTAATGCATCCGCCTAGCAAGCTTCCTCAGAACAGATTTCCCATATGGAGAGTACTTTGAGATAGGCCAGATGTTCAGCACCAGAGCGAGGTAGACCGCGACCAATCACAGCAGATTGTGGAAAGCAAAGAAATGCTGATTCTAGATGATAGTTCACGCGACTCCTCAAAAGTGGAGAAGATCAAACGAACAGAATACTCGGTCCGCAGAGCCCCAACGAACGTGCCGATACTTTAAAGAGCCGAAGACTGAATCTCCGATGCTGCGCCGACAGGGCTTCGTGTCCGCCCCCCTCACCTCTCAAGGGCTTCGAACGCAAATCTTGATTTGATCGTCTCGTTTTCCTTTCGTTTTTAAGCTAGAAAGGCCTCTTTCTGCTGCCTCGACGAGCCGTTCTCGCCGAAGAGCTTTGTATAGATCGATAAGTTCGCGCGTGTCAAATCAATTCCCGATGGAGAGCTCATTTCGTTGTGATCATAGGCAGCCGTCGATGTCAGCTAGGAGAGCACACGAGGGCGGATTGTTTATTCTACACGGATCTCAGGCGGGGAAAATGCTCAGTAAATATAGCACACCGAAGGAAGAAAAAAAATGTTTGACCTTGTCGAAGTGGTGCCGGTATAATAAGGCCATTCTTAAAGCGAAGGTTTCTTTGCCCGCCTTCCCGGGTTTCGCGTCCCTGCTGCTGCATGCTGCTGGGTCGGGCCGGTGCCTCGGCGGATGTATTTGTATTATTTTATTTATTTATGTCATACTGACGACCTAGTTCAGCTCCAAGCAGGGTGGTTAAACACAACAATAACACAATGAATTATTCAATCAAGAAGGTGGTAAAACACAACAGTAGTACAATTTGTAGATGCGTATACGAAGCATATGTGCGCCGTATTGAAGTGTACCAGCAAATGAACTTATATACAAACAATGTGGGCTGACCGAGAAAACAGGGCCAATGGGCACCTCAGTTTTACGCAACAAAAATATCGTGCGTAAAACGTCAACATATAATATCAGCTCATATGTACACCTGAACACACCGACCTGTTCACCGAATAGCGTGTTATGTACTACATAGGTGCCCGTTAAAAAAGCCCAGGTGGTCAAAATTATTCCATCGTCCCTCACTACGGCGAGCTGCATAACCACATGGGAGTTTGGTACGCAGAACCAAAATATTATTTTTTAAATGTTCAACAAATTCTGTTGCTCACGATTTTTTTTATTTGTTCACTCGGTGTGCGCCACTATGTGTGAAGCCATTTTTGGCTAACACTATAGAATGTGCATTGTGATTGACGCTGTGACACAGTTGGTACATTATCCTTAAGTATAGCTAGCTATGGGCCGCACTACTCTATGTGCGTACGCCTGTCATTGTGTGCATCGCCATGACTTCTATAGTATTACTGCGATTAGCATAACTTTGGGGAACATTGCCCAGTTCCGTGTTTGCCAGTTCAACCCCTTTCACCCAGTGAGCCATGCTGTCGACTAGCTTGGGCCCCTAGGCCTATGCTGACTGCTGTCTTGACGAGAACAGAACACTGAACACAGGGTACGTGGCCCGAGAATACAACTTCAGCACTGCGTATGTGACATTCGCATGTGCCCATCTGTGCGTTTTCAAGGAAGAAAGACCCGCCATGGTTGCTCAGTGGCTATGGTGTTAGGCTGCTGAGCACGAGGTCGCGGGATCAAATCCCGGCCTCGGCAGCGGCATTTCGATGGGGGCGAAATGCGAAAACACCCGTGTGCTTAGATTTAGGTGCATGGTAAAGAACCCCAGGTGGTCGAAATTTCCGGAGTCCTCCAATACAGCGTGCCTCATAATCAGGAAGTGGTTCTGGCACGTAAAACCCCATAATTTTTTTCAAGGAAGAAAGTGACCCATCGTTTTGCTCAGGGGCCATGTTTTTGAGCTGCTAAGCACGGTCGCGGAATCGAATCCCGGCCACGGCGGCTGCATTTCGAGGTGGGCAAAATGCGAAAAAACAACGTGTACTTAGATTAAGGTGCACGTTAAAGAACCCCTGGTGGACCAAATTTCCAGAGTCCCCTTCTACGGCGTGCCTCATAACCAGATCTAGTTTGGCACGTGAAGCCCCATAATTTAAGGAATAAAGAAAGAAGCAATAAGAGAGAGAACGTAGGCATGTTAAAGATCTGAGAATATGGTTATCTACGCCACATTGAGTGATTGGAAACAGAGGAAAGGGTAAGATGATAAAGAATTATAAAAGAAGGCACAGTATTAACACAAGCACGCGCGCAATGAAACGTCACGCAGTTAGATGCACTCGTGCGGGTCACTTTTAGGAAACAGAGCTGTTTTGTTTAACTTGTTAGCCAACCATCGGAAAGATAAATGCTGGAGTATATTGTCTGAACAGACAGCGTTGGCCGTCGCTTTCCCCGAGTACGTTGGAGAGGCTCGGTGATCGCAATTAATTGGATGACTTAAAATACCCGGGGCCCAGTAAGCGTGGCGGCCGATTTCAACGAGACTATGTTGTCTGTTTACCAGCCTTGGGGGGAAATTTGCGTTGAGAAGTCTGGGAACGTTGAACTTTTCAATTGTTTCGCAGATAAGCATACATTGGCACAGATTACGCTCCTACCATGAATTCGCATATGCAACTCACTCACTCACTCACTCACTCACTCACTCACTCACTCACTCACTCACTCACTCACTCACTCACTCACTCACTCACTCACTCACTCACTCACTCACTCACTCACTCACTCACTCACTCACTCACTCACTCACTCACTCACTCACTCACTCACTCACTCACTCACTCACTCACTCACTCACTCACTCACTCACTAATTGATTGCATGATGAGTTGACTGGCCGATTTGGTAAACTATCCAACGAACTACAGTGATTGGGAAAGAGAGCGTACAGAGGAGGGCTCCGGATTCATTGCGACCACTTTGGTGTCTTTAGCACACGCACTGCATGCCGCGGTACATACCAACACTTTTGCATTCAACTCTATCAAAATACAGGCTCCACAAGTGGGAATGGAACCTGGGACCTAATGTTCAGCATTAGAACACTAAAGCCGCTGAGCTGCCATTGTTGATTGGTTTATGGTGGTAATAACATGACGCAGCGTTATTTCTAGGCGGCTGGCGCGGGATTTCCGTCAATGAACGCAAGGCCAGCAATATTGCTTATAACGCCAGACGGGCACGGGAATGGCTCGCATTTCTTCATGCACTGTAATCTTATCGGGACCTTGCCCCTAATCGGATCCGAAGTCTTGCTTAGTGGACTTCCGGTTGCAGCTTCCAGGGTTATGAGGAAGTGGACGAGAAACCAGAAAGACGCGCGTAACCAGATTGATACATTTTTCTCATAACAGGACGTCATGAATGGGCCGTGGTGCTGACGCTTATAACGGTGCTTTCGAAAGAGATCTGAGCCCCGAGTGTACTTGGCCCTTAACACTCTTGTTTACCTGGGTCTTGACGCTAGAGGTAGAACTAAGAGGTTGAAACCACTTTGGTCATTTGCGAGCCTCGATTGTTCGTTGACAATTGTTCATGCTCGCGCTAAGCGGAGTTCTTTTTTGACGGCAACGAGTTCGCTCGTACTGGAGAATCTTGAGACTGAATATGCACGTCATCTTAAAATTTTTGCTGATGACTCTGTGGGCAAGGTCAGAGGATCTAGTGCAGCTGCTTTTCACATTTCCTCTTTGAAGTACGATTGGTCGGTTCGCTTCACTGCAGTCGTGTCCTCCACAATGGCCGAAAGCGTCGAAAACAACGGCCGAACTCAACTCAAGTTGCCACATGCAGATGGTTGTCGATTTGAAAGCGAAGATTGATCTTAAAGCTTATTGTGCGCAAACAAACAGGGACGAAGAATAGAAGAAACACAAGGACAAGCGCTTTCTAACAACTGATTTTATTTTTGAAGAACCACCTGCTTAAATACCCACAGAAACCCGCAATGTAGATGGGTTTCACATAGACATTCGGTGGTGTAGCAGGCTTCAAGCAGCCAGCAAAGTTAAGCGAAAAGTTCCTACAATCTTTGGAATCGCATGTACAACGTACAGAACAGCATTCGTTTCAATAAAGAACAAGTCCAAACAATCATCCAAACCACATAATTTACGACAAGGCGTTCCTGACAACAATGCGAAGCACGTAGCGCTCCCCGCTTACGTTTGCCGATAAAGCTTACCGCTGCGCAAGCTACCACGGCGACGGCAGCTTGGGACATGGGAAATGACGTCACTAGCATTTGGTATATAAAAGAATCAGTCTAGCAACTGATTTCATTGTTGATACAGCGCCACTATGGGTAAGTAACGCATAGTTAAGACTCCCGACAAGCGGCGTGACTTCAAGGAGCGGCAAAGTGGAAAATAAATGGCAATACGTCGAGCAGCGACGTGCTGTCAAGAGAGAGGAATATAAAGAAGGCAGGGATGTTAACCAGTCAAGAGTCTGGTTGGCTACCCTACGCTGGGGGAAGGGAGAAGGGTAAGTGAGAGAAGGAAGAAAGAGAGGGTATAGGGACGTCCGTAGACCGTCATTGAGTCAAAGCCACTCGTGCAAACCAGACGTTCTCAGAAAGCACAAAAGTGCCTTCACTGCCTTCTGAGACGATTATCGGTGGGGACGATGTTCAAGTACTGCCTGTTCAAAATTATCATTACTACTATTACTTCCATTGCCCTAAACTACCAACACTACCATTACTGTAAAGCAATAAAGCAGTGTATATACTCCACAGCAGTAGTGGTGGTTTTCAACAGCTTCGCTTAACATCCACTTTCGCAGGCTAGGGATGGCGAGTCAATCTATTTTTGTTTTCCCGGCTTCAAAATTCGAAGCATTTTACATTGTTTCATTGCTGCCTCCTTCTTTTCCTCTCACTCTCTCTTTCTCCCGCACCCAAAAAGTTACACCGTTTCGAAACTTGGGCAGTAAAGGCTAAGGATTCAATTTAAGGTTGAGGAGATGAATGATCGATCCACAGACGGCAATGGACATCAAAAATATGTAAAGTCATAATGAAGAATTAAGGTACATTGTTGAAAAAGTGCAGAAAAAAAAAACACGATTACTGCAACTCATGCATTTAACACGCAGTTTTTAAACAAGGCAAACCAAGACCATATACGCGTGCACAATGCATGTTACACATGTGGCGTCGTGCACATTTTAACGAAGCCTTCGAGAAATAATAGAAAACAGAAACCCGCACTTTACGTTGAACTTACTCATCAGAAAAATGTCTGTCAGCACTTTTACCGGTATCTTGATGTTCATTCAGCAAGGTAGCAAGCAGATAACGAAGCATCCGATTTCCATTATTCGTGCACCAACGACTGACAGCCCATCGTTCAGTATTGCAGGTAGCATACGTAATTTCAATTATCTCAAGCCTTACAAGAGTTTCTGATATGTTCTTGTTAACATTAGGTGCATAGGAGCAAGACATCTCGAAATCATAAAGAGAAATCACAGTTACAATAAGCATTTTCTTGAACAGGTACGAGACAGATAAGAGATTTGACAATCTATGCGACTAACACGTTTTTGCAGAATTAAAAGCTTATTTATATTCAACAGTGAAAAAACAGCGCCAAATAAACATGGACAAAGGAGGAACACAGGACAAGGACTGACTGCCAACTGCTTGGGTTGATTGTGCGAATACGCAAATATACCTTTGAAAAATGTGTGTGGGCTGCAGGAATTATCATGCACTTCCAACCGTGCATGCGTCAAGTGATTAATAAGTCAATTCTTGAGAACGTTACTAAAATGCACTATCAGAGAAGTGGCGGAGATACTTAAACTTTTTGTCAACAAGAGCGGTCGATGGAGCGCTGACGCATGCGTCCCCTTTACGCATCACGACAGAAGGTTCAAAAATATCACGTGCTGTTCGGTCTGTGTACCGGTGCAGAACCCGTATCTTTTGAAAAAAAAAAAACGGGTAGCAGCCCCACTATGCACGGTGGATGGCCACATTACTCCCGCCTTTTTATATTTACGTTATTCGCACGTTCGCTCACACGGTCGTTAAGGTACCGGCCCAATCGTTCCATATACGTACTGTGTGCCACCCGAGGTCAGGGTCTTGTACACGGCTTCGCTTTTTCACGGAACGTAGCTTATTTATATCATCAACCATCGCCGACGCCCAGACAATGTCCCGTAACCTAGAATGGAGGACAACAATGAGTTGTCCAACGATATAACAGCTAAAATGGGAAAATCATTGCAGTAACGCCGAATAAAATTCGAGACAATTCGTTGGCGAGAAAGTTCCCATGAGCACAAAAACACAATGTATCAGAAAAATAATCGCCCAATGTTTTGAATGATTGCACGTATTGAACTGATATGTTACTGATTGCTTTTAGCAAGCGGAGCTTTGCATTATGTTAAACAGCTCTAAGCTGACGCACTTGTCACCGAAAGACATCTCAGTTGAAAGCCCATACATGAAGACACATAACGTTATTTCTTTTGTTTCAGACAAACTTCTCTTTTTGGCTATATTGATGAGTTTCTTATTGCCCAGCATCAACTGAATGCCTGCTACCCAGAACTGCTGGCGCAAAAGGAAGAAAAGACGGGCGAGTTGGATTGGATTCACAGTTGGCATTTTGGCAGAGCGATGACACTGGGTCACAATGAAGGAATGGCAGAACATGCCATGCGTAATCAGTCAAAGTTCACTATGGTGAACAACTAGAATGAAGCATCAAAAAAGTTTCTGAGCTTTGTCTTCCTAAAACAGCAGTGAGGCTTTCAAACTAAGCGTGTCACGCTGTCTCTACTCATGTCGTCGACAATAGGACCGCGCGTTCCTTAGCGCTGGCCGAGGTCGACGGGTTCTGAGCTTGCGCTCGCTTTCGTACTTTGGGAGGAAGACTGTAATCTGGCATCGTTCTTGTTCTTTGGTCTGGCTACATTCCCAAGCGCGCGCACCCTGTCCTGCGGCTCTTTTCAGCTCGCACATCTTGTAAGAGCACTTCCACCAGAGTCGCGGAAGGAGCTCCCGCCCACTAAGGACTCCAGAGAATGCGTCGGCTGCACTAACGTATCCGGTGGCAGATAGAGTGGCGCGAACTTCTGCTCGGTTCCTGTCGTCGTCTGCTTCCTGTCATCCTGTCGTCTCCTTCTCTTTCTTGGCGTTGTCCGTTGGTGTTTTCCGTCTCCTGCGTCTTCTGCGGGATTCCCGTGTGCATTACGTTTCCTCGTTTATTGTTTGCCTTTCCACAACCTAGCGCACTGTCTCGAGAAAAGCTTGCGCTGCGGTGTCTTCTCCTTATTTGGCCCGTTGTTTCTCAGCGCGAGGCACACATTAGGTGTGTCTTATTTATTTCTTGTTTTGTTTTCTATGTTCTGAAACTAAGTTGCTCCTGTATCCCGGTACGCAGGAACTGTTGTTTTTTGCTCCTTGCCTACTCGTGGTGCATTCTGATGAGTTGGAAGAGGCGTTACGAGGTATGCCTGAAATGGCCAGGGCCACCGGATATTACCGTTGCTCTAGGGCTGTTTCTTAATTTGTTATTGCGACCAATTTTATTCCACCTCTGCTCTCTTTCCTTTGACGGAAGACGTATTGGGTTTCATTTAGGTGTACATGCAGCCAGGTGTGCTCCACTTCGTTCCGGGAAGCGAAGCTGTTCAAGAAGAATGTTTACGTCAGGTTCAACTCCTCCTTCTCCTCGTCATCATAACCAGCCTATTTTATGTCCCTTGCAGGGACGAAGGCCTCTCCTTGCGATCTCCAATTACCCCTGTCCTGCGCCAACCGATTCCAGCTAGCGCCTGCGAATTTCTTAATTTCATCCATCCATCACCCCACCCAATCTTCTGCCGTCCTCGAGTATGCTTCCCTTCTATTGGTACCCATTCTGTAACCCTAATGGTCCACCGGTTATCTAACCTACGCATTACATGACCTGCTCAGCTCCATTTTGTTTTTCTCTTAGTGTCAATTAGAATATCAGCTATCCCTGTTTGCTCTCTGATCCACACCGCTCGCTTCCTGTCTCTTAATGTTACGCCTAACGTTCTTCGTTCAATCGCTCTTTGCGCGGTCCTCCATCAAATTCACTGCAGTGATTGCCGAGCAACTCCCTCTGAATATGACATCTAGGAAGACAGCTTCTCTTATACGACACTCAGCGTAACGGAACACGATCATCCCTGGGCGTATCTCGACCCCTGTTGTCCAATTTCTGGCACTAATTTATCCGGAAAATTTATAATTTCTACTTCTTTCGCTTCTTCTTCTTCTTCACGAAAAGAAGGATCCATAAAGGTAAAAGCTCAGTTCTTTTTCCCAATTCATGCAAAACCTGTGGCGCTACCTAATCTGCATCGTTAGAGACGACCGATAGCACATAAATCAGCAGTTTGACGTTTGTATCAGTGGTCATTCAGAACGCTATTTTAATACTCGGCTTGAAGAGAAAACATTATGATAGTAGTTATTGGTGTGGTGTGCACTGCCCTCCGAAGGCGATTTCTGAAAGTGATAAGGGGTGGGTGGAACCCCCTGCTGATCACGAAACATTCGGAAACAACGTTTTGACAAAAGGGATTTGTTTTTCCAAGGCCAATAAATTTGTTGTTCACAAAGGGACTGTTTTGTGTAAAGGTAACAAATACGTTGCTGCGCTGACGAAGACAAGGTGCCTTGTTAACAAGAGCCCTTGCAATTCTAGGCAAGGTTCCTTTTTGTTTGTTACAGGGTGAAGAGAGGCCCATTTTTTAGCACCGTCATTGTTGCTTTAATGAAAGCAAGTCGCCTCGTTGAAACGTTGTCTCCGGAGACGTCACCTGTGCGACCACTGTATTTGAGTAAAAAAGTACCGAACATTTCCTATTAAGCTCTGTCAAATTTTCAAGCGCCACATATTTATTACAACTATCGTTAAGGGCTTGCCCATGCTTCCACTCTTAATTATTAATAAAATAAATAATAATACACCGAAGCTACGCTTTACTCGTTAACCCTTTGAAGTATGATTAGCTTCGCGATAAACCAGCTTGCGGGCCTTCTGTTTGGACACTTAACACGGGTCTGTTGAATGTTTAAGCCCAGCCCAGACTTCTTTTTCTTTCAATCCTGATTTCTAGGATGTCTTAAAGGAAGCCGTCTGTCGGATGCAGCAGCACGCCAGAAGCGGCAGCTGCTTTTCTCCACTTCCTTCTTTCAATTAAAACGCCGCTCCAGGTAAGAATTCTCTTAAGCCTCTTAAGGCTAAGGGTCACCAAAACACAAATGTTTTCGTTTTGATTTCCAGTGAGAGAGAGAGGTCATAAATTATTCACTCCTCTCGACAGCATTCCGCTAAAAAAAAAAAGAAGACTTTTCGTTTTGCCTTCGCAAACGGAACAAGCATTTGCGCACTCTTTCTATTTGTTTGTTATTACCATGTTTCATTCATTTG
Source organism: Dermacentor albipictus (assembly GCF_038994185.2). Classification (NCBI taxonomy): domain Eukaryota; kingdom Metazoa; phylum Arthropoda; class Arachnida; order Ixodida; family Ixodidae; genus Dermacentor; species Dermacentor albipictus. Next base: position 122,303,696 of record NC_091828.1, read on the forward strand.
AAACTGCACAGCGTATACGAGGGTATACGTGGTCTTACAGCTAATTATTTAGGTAATAATTAAACATTCGTGTGGGACATATGACTAGCTTAGCTATTTTCTTGGCGTCACAATGTTCTGGCTTGCCATCATAAGGCTATTTCGATACCCAATGGTTAATTACTTCTAGAGGAATGTGAATTCATTTACGTTTAGCTTTAATATAGCAGAGTACAACATGCAAGTGAGGAATTGAAAGCGAGCCAGGCTTCAAGACAGTGTCCATGCTTAACAGGAATCCTTAGCCTACAACTAGTATTAGAGATATTCGGTCCCAGGTTCAAATCAAATCAAACTAGGGTGTTCAACGTTCTAAAACCGATGGCGCTATAAGATTCTCCATAGTGTAGGACTCTGGATTATACTTCTATTAGTGGCATCTTGATGAGGGCTAGATTGGTTCATATTGAGAACTGAGGTGAAACAGCGTGAATAAAACAAGGACACGAGGAAACAAATACAGCCGACAAGCGCTGCTTCTACCATATGAGGCCCATCACCACGCTCCTAAATCCAAGTTACACTAGCGCGTTTGCATTTTCGCCCCTTCCGGAACCCGACTGCTGTGGTAGGCAATCGAACGGGCGCCCTCATGCGAAGCAATAAAACCCCATAGCCAGCGAGCCATCGTGGCCGGTGTTATCTCTCTTGATATTGCGAGAAATACAACGGTGTTTCGCATAGCTTCGTCTCGCAGTACGTAAGCACAGGCTTGTGTAAGCAAAATTCGTCGTGGCGCTAGCTAACTACAAAGGGAGTCCGCACCTTTGAGATCATACCTCAAAACTGGGTGTGATCTCTGTATTCTTCGCAGGTTAAACGAAGGCGGCAAAAGGCACGCCACTTTTCTCTCGCTCCTAGCTTCTTGGGTTCGTTCTTGGCAGTCAAACTAAAAAAAAACCAGCGCATTACTTGAAGGCACGGACCAATAACGTCCGAACTGCTGCGCAACGCGGAGTGTGGCTTGGACTCAGCAAGACGCTCCGAATTGATTTTTATTGTGAGTGTCTTTAATTTAGAGGCAATCGCTTCTTGTTTAGTTTCCTTGTCTTTACTCCCTCTACTCACTGTATTTTGTTTCCCCTTTCCGATGGAGGGAGAGTGGGTGGGTGGATGGGTGGGTGGGTGGGTGGGTCTGTCTGTCTGTCTGTCTGTCTGTCGTTCTGTCGTTCTGTCGTTCTGTCTGTCTGTCTGTGTGTCTTTCTTTCTTTCTTTCTCTCTTTCTTTCTTTCTTTCTTTCTTTTCCATTCTTGGTTTCTTTCTTTCCTTATTTATCTTCTGATAGCGCATGCTTTTACTTTCCTACTTTCGCCTCTGAAGCATGTCTTAGTTCTCCTGTAGAGGTTTCTTCTTCTGCAAAAGACAATGTATGCAGAGGAGCACGCTTTACAGAAAAGGAACAAAGAACGTGCTCACTGCACTCGAATAAGTCCACGGATGAGCTGCTGGAAAAGGAGAGAAACACGCTTGGAGAACAGGCAACACCGCGCAATAACGACGAAGCAAGCGGAGTGTAGGGACGGTGCGAGGACAAAAGAAAAGGATTATAGCAATTCTTGTAATGGCACGAATAAAGTAAAAAGAAAGAAGTTTTGAATGAATAACGAGGAAAAGAAAGGATCAGAGTAGGACCTTCCGAGGTTTGCGAACTGGACAAGTGTCGATACGTTTTTTCCGCACAATCGAGATTGTAGGCAGCTCGGCAAGCGTTGGAGAAAGAAGGGCTTGGTTTCAGGGGAGAGGGAGACATCAGTTGTGAAGCAATAAATCTCCTGGTAGGCGAGTGACGACAAGGGGACAGCAAACAAAGCGAAGAAAGGGCGTGTCACTCAGTCCGGAATAAACTAACCGCCGAAGATAGAAGAAAATTGGGGAGCGAGAAATTTCTTTCGTTCCGGCCAGTCTTTCAACTGCTTAATGAATAAGCGCCAAATGCCGCTTTGTTCCATGTCACTCGAATTCTGTGCAATGTGGCAAAAGCTATAATCAGCTCATTCTACGCGGGGTTCATCTGAAAACGTTTTTCGCACTTAGTGAAGTACAAAGCCATATACTGCTGTGTAGAACACACAAGCAAATTGCTCCGGCATAACGCAAGCGCAGAGGAAGCGTCGCCTCTTTCAAGAAAAATCATGTGCCCTTTCTTAAGGAAGCTTCGCGTGATGCATTTTTTGTCGCACCGGAAGTGCAATTTCCTGGCGCTCATCGCAGAGCAATTGCGACGAGCGACCACCAAGTTCACCACATGGATCGCGGCATTCGATGCGATATTTTTTTGTTGCCAACATCAGAAAAAAGAATGGGAGAAGATCCATCGAAATTGCTTCGAGAGCTATTTTGTGCGTGTGCGTGCGTGTGTGTGTGTGCGTGTGCGTGTGCGTGTGCGTGTGCGTGTGCGTGTGCGTGTGCGTGTGCGTGTGTGTGTGTGTGTGTGTGTGTGTGTGTGTGTGTGTGTGTGTGTGTGTGTGTGTGTGTGTGTGTGTGTGTGTGTGTGGTAGTTCTGTTTTTCGACAAAGTTTCAAATCTGCGACTAATTACAAGCTGCCTTGGATTGTCACATTCTGTTCGTACTATAGGCGGCGACAATCTCATAAGTAAAACGAAAACTCCTACTTCAGATTCCATTCTATAATTTATGTATGTTTGTTTACCCGGTAGGTTGCAAATTAAATGCATTTCCTCGTTTGATTCGGATGCCGATAAATCCTGATACTTGTACGTACGTTGGCGTACCTTTTAGGTTTTTATAAGCTCTGCGAGTTGACAATACTATGACGTGTTTCACAGGAGACTAGATGACTTTCGCATATCGTAGCAGATTTCCGATTTGTTGCGTTCACGTCGGTTTTCACGCGTAATTTTCCCCGGTCGATCAAACGTGCCATTGAGAAGCTTTGTTGCTATGGCTATAAGACGCGTTTGCTCAGTAAAGCGCAAGTACCAAACGTGCAGACAATATCTTAGTTCATTTTCTGCAAGTGCATATTTCTAAGCGTTAACCCACGATGAGAATCGTTTCAATAGTTCTGTATCTTTAAACTGACAGTTTCGCTTTCCTGCACAAAAGGCAATAAACTTACAGTATTTTGCAGCCTACGTTTTCTTATTGAATCAATATTACCTCTAGTATTTATTTATTTATTTTTTGATTTATTTATTTATTTATATACACACAGCACCCAATGGTACTACAAAGAGGAGCTGGAGCAGTTGGTTACTGCTTTTTTTAAATATGCGGCGACGTATATAGCAATGGTGGATGCAGGAAAGCTGTTCTTGGTAGGAAGGAATTGTAATAATTATTGGTACGGGAATGGTCTAACACAAACTTCGAAAGGACGATCTTTACGAGATGGCACGAGTGGCAGTAAAGATTGGTCACTAAGAAGGGTTCAAGTAATATTTATGAATACTGCGATCTTGTACACAAGATCATAGCAGGTGGGAAACATTGTGTGAGATACAGAATTACAGACACAAAGAAAACAAAATTGCACATAGAGGTTCAACAAGAGAATACAGCGACAAGGTCAATTAACAGCAATCAATTCAAATGCTCTTGAAATGAATGTAATGATGTCTGTCGGACAACGTCATCCGTGAGGTTATTCCAATCAGTGATGGTCCTTGGAAAAAAGGAATATTTAAAACAATTAACTCTCGGATTTAATGGTGTTATAGAAAGAGAATGGCGATTTCTAGTTTGGTACCCCGAGGAATAGGTAAGGATATTGGAGGTGTCAACTTTGAGATTATTATTAATTAATTGATAGAAAAACTTTAAGCGACATATGCGATTTCTGTTAGGAATAGAGGGTAAACCGCTTTTCTTGAGGAGGTCACTGACTGATGCTCGCCCGTAAGTGTTATATATAAACCTTACTGCTTTATTTTGGATTCTTTCAAGTTTATTTATGTTTACATTTGTAAAAGGGTCCCAGATAATTACTGCATATTCTAAGATTGATCTAATAATAGTGTTGTAGGCAAGGAGGCGTGTACCAGGAGTTGCTAGCTTGAGCGAGCGTCGTAAGAAAAAAAGCTTTCGGAGAGCGTTTGCTGAAACATAGTCGACATGCCTGGTCCAAGAAAGGTTATCAGAGATCCATAGACCTAGATACTTATATTCTGTGACTTCGTGAAGAAAATTATTTTTAGCAGTGTAGTAATATAGAAGAGGGAGCTTTTTAAGTGTTATTCTCATAAATACGGTTTTTTCAAAGTTAATTGACATTTGCCACTTCTCACACCAAGAAACTATTCTTGCAAAATCATTATTCAGCCTAATTTGATCATCAGTCGAACTTATTTTCTCATACAGCACGCAGTCGTCGGCATATAACTTAACACGTACTGACAGGTTTTTAACAACATCATTAATAAATATTAAAAACAGTAGGGGGCCGAGGACGGATCCCTGGGGAACACCAGAATCGACAGGAACGTAATTGGAGCAAGTTTTATGCAGTTCGATAAACTGACGGCGATCAGATAGGTACGATTGTATCCATGTTATTATCTGTTTATTATTTATAATAAAACTGAGTTTATGAAGCAGTTTCTTGTGCGAAACCTTATCGAAAGCTTTTCGAAAGTCCATAAAGATAACATCAGTTTGTTTTCCTTCGTTGATTGCTGTCGCAAAATCATGGATTGTTTCGACCAGTTGAGTGCATGTGGAATACCCTCGTCTAAACCCGTGTTGAACATCTGCCAGTACATTATGCTCGTCGAGGAAATTAGTTAGATGCTTATGAATGATGTGTTCCAATAATTTGCACGTTGTCGAAGTTAATGAAATAGGGCGATAATTTTCAATACACGTCTTCTCTCCACTTTTATGCAAAGGCTTAATTCTAGCAGTTTTCCAATCACATGGTAGAACACCTTCTTTCAATGATCGAGTGAATAGGACGCACAAATACTTTGAACACCACTCTGCATACTGTTTAAGGAAGGCATTCGGAATATCATCTGGTCCAGGTGATTTTTTAACATCCAGTTTTAATAATAGATTAAAAACACCCTCTTCAGAAATTATAATATCAGGCATGGAAGGAAGGGACATGCTAAAGGGTGGGAGACGCCCGTCATCTTTCGTGAAAACTTTCTTAAAGGTGTTATTAAATGCTGATGATACCTGGACATTGTCACTTACATGTTGTCCATTTATAATAAATGCATCGGTAGAACGAGAAACTGGTGCAATTGACCGCCAAAACTTTTCAGGTGCAGTTTTTATAAAATCCGGAAGTTTTTTATTGTAGTATTTTTCTTTATCTTTCAGAATGCATTGTTTTAATTTCTCTGAAACTTCATGAATTTTTGCCTCTAAAAAGGCTGAGCTTGATTTTTTTATTCTTTTCTTTAATCGCTTTAGCTTGCGCTGCAATTGCAAAGTTTCTCGCGTAATCCAAGGATTGTGATTGTCTGACTTCTTGCATATCACTGGTACAAAACGCTGAATGCAGTCACGAACAATGTTTTTGAAAACAAGCCACAGGTCATCCACGCTACAAGTGCTGTGCAGAAAACTATAATAATGAAGATCTAACATATCAATAATCGATTCATTGTCAGCACGGGCAAAATTCGGAAAGTGTCGAATATCACCCCTTCGGTCCAATAATATGTCTTCTATTACCAAGATTACGGCTTGATGATCAGAAATACCGGCCACTACATTACATGAAAGGTTTTCTTTGATATTGCCTCGTACCAAGAATAAGAAAAAAATAAGAAAATAGACTTTGTGTAAAAGGCAGAGTCGGTGAATTCTATGGCGAGAATTGAATTATTGAAAGTCGAGGTCTTGTTTTGTTAATGACACACTATAGTAATGTGAAAAGTTAGAAGAAATAAAGTCGGTGGCTCGGATTTCCACTAATTTTGTAGTACCTGTTAGCGGCTGCCTGACCCGGGCGCCAAATCACCCACACATAGTCATTTCAAGAGATAATTACCACAGTTACGCAATCAAGGATATCTGCACATGCATCATCACATGTTATGTATAATCGTACATTTAGTGTGACACACATGACTGCACTGACACAACGACGTCACTGCAGCCAATTGCTACAAAACTGCGAACAGCTCTGAACGGCCGCCCCGTCTTCTCGCACTGAACTTCAGTAACCAATGTGGCGAACTTACGAAACTAGATCTTCAAAGAGTTCGTTTAATTACAACACACGTCTATCACTTGCTTCACCTAAAGAAAGCCGAACGATGTGATAACGTAGATGTTTTTGCATTACACTTAAATATTCATTCTGCGAGTCCCTCCAATGCTGGAAGCAGTGAACTTTGGCCATCGCACCAGCATAGTTGCTGACATGCGAAAAGGGCTCTGCGAAAACTGCATTGCGACACGGGCTGCTGTACCAATGTTTTTTGTCGCAGTTGCAGCATTCGAAAGTGCTTTAGCGCATATGTGCGGCTACGACTCCAGCAGAGTGGTATGTGTGTTAAGGGGGAAGGGGGAAGGGGGGAGGGGGAGGTGCGTTATCTCGAAACAACCAGCCGCTGACAAACGTACACCGCGTTCATCAGAGCTGGCTGCTCGAGAGCTGTGCCCAGATGTGATTGAGTCGGTGAGGCTCGTGTGGAGATGGACACGCTCCGCAGGGCGGTTTTCTACCATAACGAGAGTATGTCATTTAGATTACTCAACTAGGTTCCTAAGTTGGGGCAACAACACACACACACACGCACACACACGCGTGCACTCACGCACGGTGTATAGAAAACAGTGTGCTGAAGCGCTGTATCTCGGCCGACGAAGCTTGTCCTCTGAACCTGGCCAGGGCGTCTTTCCGCAACAGTTGATGACCACCCGTACTCTTTTTTTTTCTTTTTTGACGCGCCAGCGCGCACACCTCGACAAACAACGAGCTATCAGGGGAAGCAGAGTTGCACATTTACCTTCCGGTATTTTTTGTTTCTCGTCTTCGCCCATAAATTTTGCTTTCGGGCATGCAAAGAACCTTGGTCCGCGGCGAAGAGGGCGGAGCGTTTGCCCTTGTTTTACGAGGACGGAACCGAAGCGGAGAGAGCGCGCGACTCGGTGATAGTCGTGCGGGGATGCGGAGACGCTCTTTGCCGGGGCTCGACACTTTAAAAAAGAAAACGACACAAAAAAAATCCACTTTGCTCGAGCAGCGTTGATGTGAAACGCCGGTACCTGCTAACGAAAAACCGAAAGACAAACCGAAAACCCTGCGAACACTCGAAGAAACATTCGGATCGTTTCAAGGGTACAACATTTTCTCAACTTTTCTCACTTTTGGCACGTACACAAAAACATACCCCATTGGATTCTTTTTTTTTCTACCATACGTGCTTTTCTGCTTGCGGATCCGAAACGGGGTGTCATTTTTTTTGCGCTCCCATATGTGAACTGAAGAAGTCGTATACGTAGGATAAGGAAGTACTTTTTTCTTGCTTCCATGCTTGCTTGCTTGCTTGCTTGCTTGCTTGCTTGCTAGCTAGCTTGGTTGCTTGTTTATATAGAATTACGTTAAAGCCCACGTTGCAGCTGCCGGTGCCGCGTGTGGGTTCTCGCGTTATTTTGTGACCGAAACGCCCTTCAGCACCGTTATATTTTTTTTTAGCCCTAAACTATGTTTCTTGGAATCTCTCCCTCTATACCCATTCCCAGATAAGCACAGATTCGCAAACACAAACGACTGCTCCGAGATTCAAAACTAGTGTGTTACGTTACAGTGATTTTCCTCGTGGCAGATGACAGTTGTCTGTCTCTTCTGAGCAGTCCCATCTCTTTCGTTTCAGCCCTTCGTACACGTGAACTGCCCCCGCCTGTGTAACACATTTGTTACTCGCTATTTTTTTTTAATCTTTCGGGTTGCACTTCTCGTTCGTGTCTCAAGAGGGCACCTCGTGCGAATGTTGTGCACGAGGCGTTGCGAGCTCAGCCTGCCCATAACTCGTCTCCCGGACAGCACCAGACGACCGGGAAACTGCTCGGCCTGGTGGGTTCCAGCTTTTCGGGAGGAGGTCGCGGAGTGGACCTTTTATCCCCTGCTTTTCGTGAAGGCTGGAAAAAAATGGGAATGACAGTGTGAGTTTTGGAATCTCCTCGGGAAACGTAAATCACCGGGATGGCCTTTTCATGCCGGATGTTTCGCTGGGCGCTGGCCTAGTAACGGCAGTGTTGCGTATTGTGATGTAGTGCTCATATTTTGGCATTTACGTGGCTCTTGTATGTATGTATGTATGTATGTATGTATGTATGTATGTATGTATGTATGTATGTATGTATGTATGTATGTATGTATGTATGTATGTATGTATGTATGTATGTATGTATGTATGTATGTATGTATGTATGTATGTATGTATGTATGTATGTATGTATGTATGTATGTATGTATGTATGTATGTATGTATGTATGTATGTATGTATGTATGTATGTATGTATGTATGTATGTATGTATGTATGTATGTATGTATGTATGTATGTATGTATGTATGTATGTATGTATGTATGTATGTATGTATGTATGTATGTATGTATGTATGTATGTATGTATGTATGTATGTATGTATGTTTCTGGCCCTCCGGCAATCCCTGCCTGCCTGTCTGTCTGTATCTCTGAATGTGTCACGATGGAGAAAAGATCGAAACATTTTGTGGTTTTCCCATTACTTAAATATATATAACGGTGATGGGTTGCACACGTGGACTCTGGCCTCCTTCTTATGAAGGGACAATAATTCAAGGAAAGGTAATAAGGACGAACACTCATCTATGCATACAATGACCTTCATAGTTCTACGTCACTAAATAGACAAACACGCTAGATAAACCGAAAGAAGGGGAGATATGCAGAGCAATGACAGTGATCAGATGGCAGTGGAGGGAAGCCTCGCGCACTCACGAGCTTCCTTTCTCGCCCTCTTCCACGGCATAAATGTTTGCAAACGACGGCTTCCACTGGCCACAAGTAGCTACTTTTTCACGCCAACTGCATAAACCTCCATCAAGGCAGTACGGTTGCGCAAAGAGAACGCTAAGCGATCCCAGAGCATCTACTTACGCACATGTCCAACAGATGCGCCACCTAATTCCGCCATTATTGGCCTCGATCTCCTTCCTCTGTATCCCTTTGGCTCACCGTGCTCCCTCGATACCGAAGCACGCGGGTTTCCTGCCCGTCCATACTCACATCGGTAATGCCGCTCCCGAGGGCGTAGTTAGGGGCCTAAGCATCCTGCCGGTACCTAAGTAATGAAGAGCCTGAGTAAAAGCTTGGACCGCGCCATCGGGAGGGATCCAGGTATGAGCACGTGCGCTGGCTTCCCCGCCACCCTATATCGTCTGTGGCGGGAGGAGAGGCCTTGGTTACTTTGCGCATTTATCAGTGTTAAGCAACTGCCGCTATAGAGTGCCCAAGGCCATCTCCGAGCTCCCGAGAGGGCCCTTTCGTAGCTGAGAGAGGCAACTGATAAATTATGTGCATTGGTGCACACGCTATACGTGGAATGGGGGAGAGGGTCTCTGCGGACAATTTGACTCGAAGCAAGGTCACTATATCATATTTGGCGAAAACGGAACTATTGAGCATGTGCCGTAAAAAAGACGTTTACAGGGGCGCTATAACGTAAAGCTATTCCACACTTTTCTATTTCAATTCTGCAGTCAGCCCTCCGCGATTGGTCAAAAGCTTTTTTGGACCGCCCCCACTTCGCCTGTCTGTCACGCGACGTCACGAAAACGACGATAGCTCCCCATCCTATATGACGTGTACACACTGATTATGCATGCTTGGACCAAACAAAAGAAAAAAAGCTATTTCTCATTTGACACCTTTTCACCATTAGCCCGTGGCTATTGGTCGAAAGTTTTCGGGCTGCACCTACTTCACCTGCCTGTCACGCGACGTCACAAAACCGCGAACACTCATCACGTCAGAGTGATGTGTGCGCGTTAAAGATGCATTAATATGCCGAACAAAACTTAACTTTTTTCTGAATAGCCACAGGCTGCCCCGTACCTAAAAGAATAAATGGCTGCCGCCGATCGCTCAGGCACTGGCTACTCGCACCTGCCGGAGAGCATGGATTTATTTGCCTACAGTAAAATTTTTGCGCGGCCATGTAAGGTTTTCGAGCACTTTCGGCACGTTTACGACCTCGCCCGGCCAACTCTTTCTTGCTGAGGATCCGTTTTAGCGGCATTCTTAGGCATCCATTGCATGCCGCCGCGATTTTCGACCAGCCACCGCAAGTTAAGTAAAGAAAAGCGGACCAATCGTAAGCGCCGGCACCACCTTCTGCATCCGTTTATCTATACTCAGTGCGCTGACTCAGGGCCATCGAAACTCTCTCCACGTAAGCATGCTCCTCGCCTCCTTGCAGCCAATTAGAAACGAAAAACCGCTCAATGTAAGCAATGTTATTCGTTTTGAAAGCAAAGAAAAGTGATCTCCTATAAACTATGAGAGCTTTTTGATTGGGCTGTTGAGGCAACGTTGCGGTTCACCGCCTGATGCTTGCGTCAGCGGATACGCAAATTTGACGTCAGAAAATTGGAATAAAACATATTGGAATAGTTTTGCATTATAGGGCCCAAAGATACACTTGTATCCCAGTTACGCATTATTTCTCTCTTTTTCCGGAAGAGGTAAGGACTTACCCTTAAGGCAGAATTCTTGGCCAATATATGTGTATAATATGCGTGCTGTAGGGACTGTGTTGTGCATGAATTGAAGCAATGCATTGTGGAATCTGTTATCATGTATCCAGTGGTCATAGCTGGTTGTGACACTTTAGCGGAGGCCCGCTACACATTCGATCACGACGGAATTTGCCCATCGTGATTTGCTGCCTTCCACACCAGTGCCCCAAGGAACCAATTGCAATAGAAAAATTTGATGCAGGTCGTCTTCGATCGCGATCGGAAGAGCCCCATGTGACAGCTGTATTAACCATCCTTTTCTTTATTCATAAAATGAACAAAATTTTTGTCTCGTGATTGCTCAACAGAACCCGCACAGCGACCGGGGCGAACGTATATTTCGGCAAATATAGCTAAAGAAAGTAATTCGCAGCAACCCTAACCCCTTTCCGTGTTAGTTCATCGAGAATATCTGTGACGTAAGAGAAAAAGTCTTGGGAATGTAGACCCAGGATTCGTCTGCCCCGAAAGCTCCAGTCGTCTGCTCCGAACAACGATCGTCTGCTGCTCAGAGTTCGCTTGCGACCGCCTTCGCGAGGTGCGGGGAAGCACAGGAATGGTAAACAGCGCACTCCTTTGTATGCCCGGCGTCAGTCAGCCACCACTGGCTGGCGTGCTGCCTTGTCTTACTCGACCGTCTCATATAGTGAACTTGGTGCGGCGATGGCAATCTTCTTTTACGTTGTGCGTGCGACATTGCCTACCGCCAAGCATCCGCTGTCACGTTTGCCGTCCCGCTTAGAGCGAACCTGCTTACGGTCGGGTCGCGTCCGTTAATCTCCCGAAACTTTCTCCTCCCCACCAGGGAGGGCGACAGGCCTCAGCAGATCCTCAAGATGAGCTGTTCATTTTTCTCACGTTGCCACTTTATATATATATAGACACACGTCTGTGCGTCTGTGTGTGTGCGCGCGTCTGTGTATAGCTTTCTATACGTCCTGTTTATTATTGTTCCCATAACGAAGAACAGTAGCTGCAGGGACAGGTGGCTGCCCCAGCGCTAATAACGTCTGCACAGCAGTGCGTGACATGCTAGCGAAACAACTCGTATGCGCGCAGACGAACATTAAATCCGTGCAGCGAAGCGAGAGCTGGAGAAGCGTCGTAGTCGCGGCGACTCGAGCGAAGTTGCCTGTTGTCTAGGCATTTATCAGAGTTGCGCAGAAATATCGTGAGAACTTCTAAACTTGGGGCGAACTACTTTAACGCGTATGATGTTACGTGGCATGGGCGCACCAAATCATCTACAACGCGCGAAGTGCAAAGTTTTTGTGTTCGAGTGTTCACCAGCGCGCGCTGATAAATTGAGCAGCTCTGCAGACACGCCATATCACCAGTCATCGCTTCGATCGCTATTGTTTCGCTTTCACATCATGCTTGAACAGTGCTTCCTCCTTTTCTTCCTATGTGAGTGTTCATGATTCGTTGTGCAGCATAATGACTGCAGTATCAGTATAATGCCGCATTGGCAGAGTGGGCACGACGTTCTGCAGGTACCCGCGGTGCTTGCTTAGTGGCTATGGTGTTGGGCTGCTGAGCCTGAATCGCGGGATCGAATCCCGGCCACAGCGGCCGCATTTCGATGGGGGTGAAATGCGAAAATACCCGTTTACCTAGATTTAGGTGCCCGTTAAAGAGCCCCAGCTGGCCGAAATTTGCGGAGTCACCCACTACGGCGGGCCTCGTAATCAGAAAGTGGTTTTGACATGTAAAACCCTTTGCCGTTCTGCAGCTGATGACGAGCTCGCGGGTACGATTCCCAGCCGGCGGCAAACCGATTCCAAACGAGTGACAAGAACACACGTTTATACATACAGTAACTCCTCGGTGCAACAAAATCGATTTATTTGAAATGTCGCGTTATTCAGTTTCTTTTCCGCGGTCCGGGCCGCAGTTCATGCATGATACGCCGAATTAGTCGAATTACAATGTCACCAGAGTCTGTTTAGTACATGCTACGAAGCGGGAAGTACGCGTGAGACCACTCGTGGGGCTGAGCACACGAGGACTCTTCGCTTTTCTTCATGTATAGCCGGAGAGACAACAATTTCTGCGAAGGTCACTTAGCCACGTGGTAACAGAGAGCTATCTGTATCACATGATGATAGCCATCACGTCTGACGATAACCGTCAGACGTGCTTCCGTCAGTTTCAGGCGTGCTTCGTAACCGTCAGGCGTGCTTCGTCTGACGATAACCATCAGACGATCCATCAGACACGTCGACATAAGCCGGAAGAATTTCGCCACTGTTGCGTACCCGCAAGCGAGCGCGGATTTGTTTCAACCCACGTTTTACTAGCTCCCGCACCATCGGAGTGCGCTTACCATAATGACGCGGTGGCTTAAAGCGTCCCGCGTCACAGAACATCCGACGTCGGCGGCCCTCCGGCCTCCAGTGTCGGCCGTCTTTTCGGCAAAAGGCATCTCGAAGCACGCTTATTGAACCACTAGCTCTTTCATCACCTAAGTTGCTCACATCTTGTCTTTCGTTCTTTACAAAGTTATCCTTTGGAGTTTTGAGAATGACAGCTCACACACAAATGACATCTAAAAAAAAACGCCGCCCGCACACACCTTTCATGTTAGGTCTTGTCAGACTGAAATATTCAAAGTGCGAAACAGTAACTGTAATAGGAGATCGGACCACGCAAGAGGCGACGTTTCTACCGGAAAGCTCGCCTTCTTGCGTAGCATTCATCACCATTGTTTCCCGCTAAACATTACGGGTACGTAAGCTGCAGTTGGCGGGAAGCGTGAAAAGCAGTCAAGGATATTTAAAAGCTATCACTTTCCGCTCTTAAAGGCAAAGCTTAAGTGTCCTTCAAATTTTACTGTCTCATTTCCAGCACTTCCGCACTTAAAACGAAGTACAATTTCTCTCCTGAAGCCTTTTTTGTAACCTGAGTTTCTGTATTTAATCGCATGTTAAAGAATTGCAGGTGTTCGCAACTAATCCGAAGCCCTCCATTAAACCGCGTCTCTCAAAGCCCACTGTGCAACACCGGTGGGTTAATCCCCACAGTTCCCCAAATTGCAACAAGCGAGGCCTTACAAAACAGTCACCGGAAAGATTTGCCTTGATCCTGAAACCAGGGAGTACTGACTGGCTGTCAATCGCCTTTGAAATGTTGACTGCTGCCTGCACAAGCTGAGCGCGAAACGCCATGATGGGCTTATCGCCTTTATACGAATCCATGTTCCTGGTTCCGCGCTTACCTTCGTGCCAGAATATTCAATATAGACCTCGAAGCACAGGACGTAAAACATGTCTCCATCACAGAAACGTTGGAGGCTGTCACATTTTTTGTACGCACAGGTGTTGTCCCAACCGAAGGGTATATCTGTCACTCACTCATTTTGTTTTTCAAAACGAAACTTCGTTCTGTCTCGGCGGCAGGAGTTTCTGCGTCAAACCTGACGTCTTGTTTCGACAAGGCGTCAACTGTTGGGACAACTGAGGGCTTCATCTTCGCGACAAGATGACGGATCTCCAAAAGAAATTTTTGCCATAATTTGTTACAATCTCCGGCGTTTTTCTTTTTTTTTAACATGGGCAGTTACAAAGAAGCGTCGGCTAATGAATGAATTCTGGGGTTTTATGTGCCAAAAACCCGATTTGAATACTAGGCAGGCAGTAGTGGGGGACTACGGAATAATTTTGACCACCGGGGAACCTTTAACGTGCCCTCAAATGCACGGGACACGGGCATTTTTGCATTTCGACCCAATCAAAATGCGGCCGCCGAGGCCGAAATTCGACCCCGCGACCTTGTGCTTAGCAGCTCAACACCATAGCCGCTAAGCCACCGCGATGTGTAAACATCAAATAACCGTCTATAAAGTGAATCTAAGCGCTGGCTTACAAAAAGAACGTTCCGTTACTTTGCTTACTGTAGATCTTCTGAGGGCTTTCTTCTCTGTCCAGTTGAAGTATATTGGGTCCATCGGTGTGCAGCTAACAAGCAACCAAAGTATATCCTGTCGCAGCCTAAGTTTGAAACAATTCCTTTAATTGTCAGTGCTATGTTCGGGCTACGAAAATCGTAAAGTAACACATATAAAATAACGTTTCTTTTATTTATAATTTTTCTCGCTGCCTACCTAATTTATAATCACGCCTCAGTGCTCGTCAAGATGTTTTAGGCTTTTCCCGGAACGTACAGTCAGTAGATCGAGTTACGAGCCCTGGAATGAGGACAACACCCACTCGAGCTCAAGAGAAACGGTCTCGATGGTCCAAATAATTGTTTTCTGTCTCTCTTTCTCTCTCTCTCTCCATGCGGGCAACGCCTGTATACCTCTTTGTACTCAATAATGGGCGCGATTCTTTGTCAAGTCACGGCCCGGGTTTCTTTGATTTCCTTTCAATTAGAACAAGCGGCGCTTACGATCCTTTCAAGAAGCCAAACTTCCACGCAATATGTACGGAACCACAAGTGTGTATTGAGTTAAAACTGTTCAGTCAACAGAGGTTCCTTAGATCGTTAAACTAATACAGCATGGCGAAAGCCCGAAATACCATCCTGGCCGTGAGATTGTGTTGGATCCGGTGCTGTTGTCGTTGTAAGTTTTGTAATGAGCAGTGATCTCGGTGCGTGGGAGTTGAACCGGAACGTTGATTAGATTTAGCTGACTTTCAAACCCGAGGAGACATGGCCTCACGTTCTCAAACACAGAAGATAACTTACGCTCAAAGGTTTGGTTTTTGTTTCAATATCTTTCTTTTTGTCATTTTAGTGAGACACTGGAATGAACAGGAACAGAGTTGGATGTAGTTTCTTATAGGACGTATATCGCGGTGTACCCACGTCTCTTTCTCCGCACTGTCACCGGCTTGATACCTACGGGCACTCAAGATTTCAATGGAGCCTCTTTAGGATCTAAATTCTCAATCGCGCTTTGCTCCTTTCCGTAGCTTGAGCAAACGAGCCAGTCGCAATCTTGAAAAACGATATGATCCCGATCAGGCTCGATCGGCGGACGATAGTACGTGTATGACACCGATATTATTCGCTGCACTCAGTTGTCAACAGAACCTTCCAGCTGAGCATTTGCACTTGGTTCCGCGCAGATTGGCGCACCCTTGGGCCTGGTTCACACAGCCGTCACGTGCTTCGTACCTTCATCGTCACAGCTTCGGCGTCCGCCAGGAGAGAGCCTTTCGTCTTGAGTTTTTCTCCTCAGAATTGGGGCGCCGGTGACGTTACGAGTGACGGTTAACGTCGCCGGCGAACACCCTGTTTTAGAAAGAAACCGGCGAGAAAATGTCCTTTACTGATGCACACCGATGCCGAGACGGTGTCGAGACGGCGCGGGTTATATTTGCAGCTTCGCGCGACAGTCCTGGAGGATGCCAGCGTCTCACTTTATTGAACTTGCCTCCACCTCGTGGGCTACAGCCGAATTGATTTGTCATTCTCAAGGTTCCTACGCTTCGTGTTGTCGATCAAACGGGCCTCGCCCTGCAATGTGCTAGCCTTCTGGTTAGCTCAGATGTTAGAGCAATCGCTCCGGAAAGGCGTTGGTGCCAGGTTCGATCCCCGGACCTGGGGTCGAAGTTTAGGCAAATTCATGCACTAACCATCGTTATCATGCTGGCTTAGCCACTACGCTCGCAGCCGCAGCAGGTACTAGCATCAGAGCCCCTCCTACTATTATTTTTGTGGAGCTATAGGGGTGTGTCAGCACAGCTTCTCTGTCACCTTGTAGCCAAGCTGACAGCCTGTCACTTGCGGTTCTCAGAGCCACGCTCAACATCAGCGATGCTGAGTTAAAACATTTTAATGCGACAGTATTTATAATAGCGAGGTGAATGAAAGAACAATAAAAAGTTATGATTGTTCCAATTGAAGTTCTCACGAAAAAGAGTACATCTTAAGATCTACCCAAGAGCTGGTGTAATCTACCGGTCTTCTACAGCGTATAGGAACACGCAAGGGTCTTACCCGAAGCACGGAATTGAACCCATGACCTTGTCTCCGGTATTTCCGAAAACGCTTCCTGTAAAAGTAGGAGTTCAGGTTAATTCACGAAGAGCCCTGTCTTGATCTATGAAAACGTATCTGAAGCAGCCTAATTTTAATAAAGACGGTGCGCAAGGGATTAACAAGTGCTCTTTAAGATGCCGGTAGTTTTCGAAACACGCGGGTCATTACGTGTCCAACGACAGCGTCGCTAAACACTAGCTGTCACTAGGGGAGAGTGTGACAACGCTCCCCTCGCCACTGTGCCAATATACGCTACCACAGGGACCACCCCACAAGGATACCGGACCACGGCCATGCAGATTTTAGCGCTGTATTAGACTGCAGTCGTGTTAGACTACATCGGTCCTCAAAAACTGTTAGACTGACACAATAACTCACTGTTCGCTTCCAAGCAGTGCCAAACGAATAAAATTATGCAGAACCCATCCCTGATGCCTGCCAATGTAAGCGAATGATTTCTTAGTTTTGGAGAACTGTGCATTGAAACACAACACAAGGTATATACAATGTGCAGGTACGTACCTTCATTTACAGATTACAGTTCTGTGGCGCCAAAGTAGGATGAGAGACGCGCAGCGAATTTTCTAAGCCACCAAATTGGGACCTTGCTGAGAGCAGAGAGTTTCCTAAAAATTGCTGAGCACGTGGACGTCTCGTTCAGTTTTAAAAACGATGTTAAATCACAGGAAACGTCGCACCTCGGTGGTCCACGGGATGAGACCGATGGGAAATGATCGGCGCTACTCAGCCCTCACTGGACTGTTATATAAGAGTAGCTCGACGTTTATGTCTTCTCCGCCCAGACAAGTGCGTACGCGCCACAAAGTAGCTCAACAGGAGTGACAGTGTGCCTTTGTGGTATGGGTGTGCACCAAGCTCACGCCAGAAGTGGAAGGCAGATCACTGTGGTAGCTCCCGAGCACAGCTGATGGAGCGGGGGCGATTCAGCTTGACTTCCTTGCTTCTTCAGCCAAGCACACCACTACGCATTTCTGGAAACCACGGAGGAAGCGAAAGAAGTAGGAGGGAGCATGACGTCACTCAGGTAGCCTCAGCAAGCCAAACCCCTCTGACGTCGGTGCCCCAGATGTGCGCGATGGCTTTCCGGTAGGAATGGGTCCCGTAAGGTTGCCCTAAGCCATGGAGGAAGGATAGAGTAGGAGAGGCCCCGACTAGCTCGGATCAGTTGAAGAGAGTGTGTCGGAAGTCACGTGGTGTTTTTCGCAAAGGAGTACTGGGACTGGTGTGCCAAACATCAACGTTGCCATAGAAACCGTTCTCCTGAAGCTCTCGCTGCTGCTCTCGGCCTCAGAAAAGTGAGATGTTTCGGCCCATCCATTTCTACACACTCTTTTCACGAGGCAAGCTGACTTTGGTGTGTGGTGTGTAAGCTTGAAAGTTGTGTTTTGGGCCTGTGAATGTGTCAGCCGGCAACAGATACGTTCAAGCCATCGCTGCACAGGCCCTCGTCGTCTTCTGCAACGTGCCACGGAAAAACACAGGCTCAGGTCTGCTTCACTAAAACTGTTACAGAAGTGTCGTAGGCTTTTTTTTTTTTCTGACGCACGTCAGCAGCACACGCTTCCGCTGTCTCGTAGCAATGCAAGTTAAATGCTCGCGCCTATCTGCTCCGGCAAGCTGACTGGAGTCGCAAAGGGAGATGGCACACCAACATGGCTGCACTTTCGGCTTAAAAAAAATATGACGTCAGGGCCTCTCCTATTTTCTTGATTTCCTCCACGCCCAAAGCATTCAAAAGATTGCTCGGTTCATGGTAACGTTTATGCGAGTCGTCAAGTCACAATCCCAATATTCGGCCCTATCAATCCCAACATCTATGTGTGTTTGCTTTACATTGAATTCCAATGGCAAATGTGGAGTGGCCGACGAACTCTGTGGCGAAGCACTCCGTTATGACGGAGGGCAACATAATAACATCTGCGATGGAAATTCAGGCACCCCCGCTTTAGAAATTGGCTGGGCGGAGCTAACACACATCCGCTTCCAAAAGCATCCAACATTCCTCGCATTTTCGTCGTTTTCGGCACTTTCAGCTTCAACTCGCACGCGCGTTGTGCTTAAAGGTTTCGTGCTTATTTTTAGCCTCCTACGCTCTAATGAAAGTCATGCAAGCCCGCTTCTCTCGTCCACTGTGATTGTGTGTCGGACACATCGGAGACGCAACGAAGCCCGCAAAGAGTTCGGGAGCAGCACATCGAGGCAGCCTGAAGTGCCCTCGGAACTGAATCTCATCAAGAAAAATAAAGGCTGTCAAAATGCAAACTTCCGAAAAGGAGCCGTTTTACCTCTTCATCCTAATAATGGGGAATGACGTCATCGACGAGAAGCGCAACTTGCGATCTCTTGGCCGGCGGTCGAAATATGATGTCGAAAGCTTGCTTGAATACACTAGCTTCCGAAGCTTCTTCATCGCTTCAGTCACCACTGGTCGATTCGGAACTTGAGCTAGATAAATCGTGGCTTTCTGCAAGCACTAAAAGCGCAATTTGACGATGCTGAGCTCCGCCCATTGCTTCCGACAGAGTCCAGACCGCGATTCGCGTTCAGCGCGCCATAGTGGTACGTTGGCTCTGGGTGGGCTGAGATCACGCGACTTCCAGTCGACTCCATTAAAATTTTTCCGCAGCGGAGAGCTCCGTGGAGTGGATCTAGCGCCGGAGCTGCTTCCAATCCCACAATGGCAGATACGGGAGGCACTCTCAACCTCCCAATAGAATAGACTTTCTTCGCGAGGAGCACGAAAACTACTACCGGAAATGATCCGAATCTGCCATTGGAATTTAGCGTTAAATTTGAGTCATGGCGCTTCGACTGCAAAGCGTTAGTGACAACTGGGTGCAGTTTTCGAGATCGCATTCTTGGTTTCCTGGCTTATGTAAGCTTGACAGCAGCGGGTGTAGTAGGTGGATGGGGCCTCCGAGATATCATAGCACCGCGTCAAGCTAGGTCCACTACCGATTCTCAGATTTCGTACATAGCGAATGTTTGTTTGAGCAGCGCCTACTATAGAAGCTGCTGCTTTCTTATCACATGACTAGATCGTACTTCTCCTTTATATATATTTTTTTTATGACGGCTTCAAAATTCAAGATGGGACGCTCCCTCATAGATATAGCTTTTTTTTTTATTCTCCATGATGGAAACCCATTCACCCTCCGCGTGTGAGCGGTGCATGCGCCCTAAATAACGGGACAGCAGGATAGTGGCACGAAAGCTCTGGCACCAACAAAATGTTATACCGGTGTCACACGAGACGCTTTCGATCGCGATCGGGCCCAATCCGGATCTAATTTCGCTATCGAGATTGGCTCCATAACTCAACCTGAGCAAATGGAACCAATCGCGATGGAGAAATTCGATCCAACTCAGGCTCAATCGCAGTCTGAAGTGCCCCGTGTGACACCA
Source organism: Dermacentor albipictus (assembly GCF_038994185.2). NCBI lineage: Eukaryota > Metazoa > Arthropoda > Arachnida > Ixodida > Ixodidae > Dermacentor > Dermacentor albipictus. Next base: position 122,323,852 of record NC_091828.1, read on the forward strand.
GTAATAATTGAAAGGTCATAAATAGTAGATGTGTGCGCTGTAGATGTACATTAAATCTGCTTACGCAGGGTTATTTTGGAGCCGAACGTTCGTGAGCAATGCGAACTAGACGCTATCTTTACAAACCTTCAACGCAGCTCCGGTCATTGCACAGCATTTTTGTAGGTATCTCTCTCCGCGCTAATTCGGAGTAAACAACGCCAACGGAATGAACAATGCATTCTTTCGCAGCATATTCTCTTTAAACTAATATCTCTAAACTAATCAAACAAATGGTATTTAGTGCTGAGTTTTATCACATGAACTGGAAATCCTTTCCAATATCCTACCCCATGCGATCTGCTGGTCAGGGGCGTATGTTGTTTATACATGACTGATTGTGCACTCTAGCGTAATCACTGCTCATCGCGTGCGTTCTGAATGTACACTATTCGCATCATGCATTCAATATAATTGCAGTCAATATTCTTTAGCGACGACACTCGCGAAAGTTTCGGTGAATAAAGGCGCCTGTTGCACCAAGCGATAACATTGTGATAGTGGTGAGTCGGTGAAAAAAGGTCACATGAAAAAGAGAAACAATGTACGCGTGTCAATTACCCCCTCTTAGAAAGGCGTCGTCCGGATGCTGCAAACGCAACCCAGGCGGGCAGACGACTACGCGTACTAAAACCAATATAATAAAGCAAGGAATGAAATTACACAGTTTGTTAGCGCGTGTAAAATGGATCAAGGTTCATGACGTGGAGGACTTCGGGTGGTGCGTGATGCCGACGTGATCGCACAAGGCTGTCTGCCATGACCTCACAGTCCAGTGTGCCAATACGTCGGAGTAGTTCCTATGGTCCGAATGAACGTCGATGCAGCTTATCCCCAAGTCCGCGTCTGTGTGATGAGCTCATAATACAAACGTGGTTGCCGAGCTGGTATTCCATGGAACGCGGTCAAAAATTGTAGTGTTGGCTGACTATGCGTCACTGGTACTGGATGTACAAGTGGGCAAGTTGTCCGGCTTCTGCGGTACGCTGGAGGTGCGCGGCAACGTCGAGGTTGTCTTCGTCGCTGACACTTGGCAGCCCGTCGTGAAGCGACGTTGCCGCGTTCCTTCAGTAAACTAACTTCAACGGCGTGTCTTCCACTACCGTGTTGTAATCAATGATTACGTACGGGAGGACGGCACTCAACGTGTAGTGTTCGGCGTCGACGTAAGTCACTTATACGCCGCCAAAGATTTTATTCGGGCGCTCTGTTGGGCCATTCGTCTGCGGGGGCACCATTCGTCTGCGGGGGCACCATGATTTCAGGGGCACCATGTCGGGGTAGGGTGTTTTCGAGGAAGAGTTTCCCCTCTTTGGCCGCATTATCTTTCGGCAGGGATTTCGTTTCAATAACGTGTCTAAGGTAGCCTGTAGATGCGACGATCTACTTATCCCGATTGTTGACGTCGAAAAAAGCCGCAATAACTCAATCCCAATTTGCTAGAACAGTTGGCGAGGACTTTCAACAGCCTGTAGCAATCATGTTGGCCTTGCTGATAGTGTCTTAGGTCACTGAGAAACTCGGGATGTATTGATGTAATGGGCACGCCGGTGGTCAGGTGCGGTCGGATATGCCTGTTTTATGTCCTCACAAGCGTTCCGCATAACTCGAAGTGCAATACCGTTGGATCGTCTTGCAGGGCGTGCAGAACATCTGTTCGCAGTGCTGAGGGCACAACGATATGGTAGTTAGTCCGCACTGGTGAGGAGTTCTTTGCGAAGACCTCGTTCTGCAACAAAAGAGAAGACAATCAGCTCCTAAATCTTCTAGACTAGGACATTCTTGCCTTCCAGGCACTCGACAAAGCTTCAGAGTTCCTGGTCTGCTCGCTGCAGCTCGGCGAAGTCGTCGGCACTTATTGTCCTTTGGAAGGAGGCGCCATCATCCTGTCCGTCTTGTGGCAGCAGGTGGGTAGGGGTGCAAGACAGGCAGTCGGTGTCAGAGTGTCTGCGTCCCCAGAACATGTAGACCAGGAGGACGCGATATGTTTTCAGTCTTAGGCTGCACCGTGCAAGGCGGCCTAAAGGGTCCTTAAGTTTGCCAGCCAACACAAGAGGTGGGGTCGCTTACTACTTCGAAGGGCCGGTCGTATAGGTAAGACCGAATTTTCTCTGCAGCCCAATTGATGGCAAGGCACTCCGTTTCCGTCGTAAAATAATTGATTTCCACTTTCTTTCGACAGCGACCGGTTAGCGTAAGGAATGCCACTTTCAAGTCCGTCTCTCTTTTGGACAAACACGGCGCCGACGACGACGCTAGTTGCATCGGTGTGGATTTCCGTATCGGCGTCTTCGTCGAAGTGCGCAAGTACCAGCGATGACTGAGAGTGTCGTTTGAGTTGCTGAAAAGCTCGGACCTGCGGTGTTTCCCACTTGAACTCAACATACAACGTTGTTAGACGAGTCATATGCGCGGCAATGCAAAATACATTGATAGAGCGCTTTTGCTATGCACCGAAGCCAGAAAATCCGCGCACTTCTTTTTTGTTGATAGGTGCGGAAATTTCGTAATGGCAGCTGTTTTCCGCGCGTCGGGACAGACTCCAGACTTGCTGATTACGTTGCCCAGAAACCAGAGCTCTTCGCATGCGAAGCGGCACTTTTGCGCCTGTAAGGTGAGTCCGGATGACTCGATCACTTCGAGAACAGTTCCCAGTCGCCTGAGGTGATCGTCGATATTTCAAGCAAAAACGACGTCTTCCAAGTGGATAAGACAGCACTGCCACTTCAAGCCTGACAACACCGTGTCCATGGCGCGTTGGAGCGTTGCGGATGCCAGCCAAAGCGGGAATGGCACTGACTTTTAATTCGTACAGGCCGTCCGGCGTGATAAACGTGGTCTCCTCGATCCCTCTCGTCGGTTTCTATTTGCCAGCAGCCAGTCTTAAAATCTATTGAGGAAAAACACTTCGTCGGCGGAGGCGGTTCAGTCTGTCGTCCATACGTGGTAGGGGTATATACGTCCTTTGTCGCGATTTTTGTTCAGGAGGCGATAATCCACGCGAAAACGAACACTTCCATCTTTCTTCTTCATTAAGTGCACAGGAGACGCCCGCATGCTCTTCGACGGCTGGATTGTCTTCTCGCGCCACATTTCTTCGGCTTGTTGCTTTATGGCTTCTCGTAGTCGTGTCCAAACTCGGTACTGGATCTGGCGGAGTAGTCGACAGCATCTTTCGGTTATTCTGCACTGCTTAGCGACTGATCTTTGCCGAATTTTTGATGAAGACGACAATCAGTCCTTGTGTAGTTGGAGGAGTATGTTGAGCTGATCCTGCTTATTCCTGGGAAGAGTCTCATTAATATTGAATGCTTGTTCTAGATTTCTAGAAGAAAGGTTCATTGATGACGGCTGTAACTTCTTGCGTGTAATCATTCTTTGTATCCTTGTTGAGGCGTTTATATTTATGGCTGAAGTTTGCCAACATTACTTGTTCTTTTCCTCCGTGAAATCGAACGTGCTTCCTTGCGTCGCCTATTTCACGGCCTAGTTTCAAGCGTTCGTCGCTCTCGGCGATGGATTTCGTGACTTCGGCTGGTTGTGAGGACGAATGCTGTAGTACTTGTCCGGCTATATTTCTACTTTTCATCATGTTAACGCCTGTCGCTTGTGGTTTTCGCAAAACGCAGATGTTAACATTGCTACTACTGCAATGAGGTGCTCGACGTAGCATACTACATATGGTTTCGCCGGTGCTTCAGCGTAGAGACAAGGAGAGATTTGACGATGAAAAACCAAGCGCATTAATTACGAAGTGTTTGTGCCCCACACAGTTTCCCTGCAAGTATGCAAGCACCACATTTATGACAGAACAGTTGTCACGTTTTTGTTGATACCACGCTTCTTTTCTTTTGCTTTTTTACCTCTCAAAACAGAAAGAAAGAATAAAATGAAATATCGACTCGAGGTGAAAACGCGCCATCGAAAAAGAGTTGATACTGTAATCGCCACGTAAATTGCGGCAGTGTACTTTTAAGGACTACACACAGGAGCGCATAACATGGGAAACACGTTATCAGAGAGAAGCAATGCGAATTTAATCCGTTGCCAAAAAAATAGCGCCACATGGAAGCAATCTACACAAAATCTACAATGTCTTCAATGAAAAGAATCCCAAGCCTCTAATAGCGGACTGTCTTGTACTTCGCAGTGGCGAGACGACCTTTAGAGAAGGTCATACGTGAAACCCATGCTAAACAGCTCCCCGTCGTTCACGCTCTGTCTGCTTTTGCTCCATACACAGCAACGCACTTTGAGAAATGCGATACCACGGCAAGCCAAAGGCGGCTGCCCTCAAAGAGAAATCTTGAAGAGTTGGTTGTCCTCGTCGCCGAGATAAAAAGGCCTCTCTACACTCTCAAGTGTTGCGAGAGCAAAGCGAAAGAAAGGAGTACGGGGGGTGATGGGTATTGGGGGGGGGGGGGCGTTCTCTTTCCCGGGTATTGCAGGATCATAATGCGTTATCACTCGCAATGAACCCCCGGAGGAGATTCCCGAATTCTTTCGGAATTGCACCTCATTTGGCAGAACTCGCAACGCGAAGGGCGCTTTACGCGCATTGAATTTCAACTCGAGACAAGAAATGCACCCGTCGCCAGACGGAAGGCGCTCGGCGTCATTCGAATCGCAACCTCGAGATAAAACGAATGGAACGGCAAAAAGCTGTTGGTCATTGGATTTGAAGCATTCTCGGTATCCTGTCGCCCTTTACGACGCAGTAAATAGAAGAAGGTAGTTCTCAAAGAGGTGAAGAGAGAGAGAGAGAGAGTACATTGTTCGTTTCTGAATGGGTTAGCATAGCCACACGTTTAGCGTGCTATACACTCCGTGTGAGATGCTGAAGGAATAAAGAAAGAGAGTGAGACAAAAGGAGAAACAAAGCACACACGCACTAAACATATACACGCACGCAAAATTATCTACATTGCTGAGATCGGTAGGATAATAGTGGGAGCTTGACACTGAAGCTATAACGACCATGCGACAAGCGATGGAGGAAACAAATGACAGGTGGGACGGTATTACACAGGACGAGGGCAGTATGTATTGCAGGGCGCACATTTGTAGCTGATGTTCTATCTGAGATAAAGCAGGAAAGTTGAGGCAGGCCATGTAACACTTAGAGCAGGTAAGTGCAAGTCTATTAGACTAGGATAACCAAGGGAAGTGAAACGCAACTGAAGATGGCAGAAAATCTAGGTATTGCGATGAAATGAAATCTGCAGGCACAAGATTGGGTCAGCTAGCGCAAGACAGGGGTAATAGGAGATCGGCGATAGACGACATCGTCTTGTAACTGATATGGAAGAGGAAGGAGAAGTAGAAGAAAAAAAGTAGAGGTAGAAGAGGATGATTACGATGAGAATAATGATGATAACAAGAGAGAGAAAGAAAAGGTAAGGAGGCCAACAAGACGGACGTCTGGTTTGCTACGCCAAGGAGAGGGGAAAGACATGACGGGAGAGAAAGAATGGAGATGGTGAAAGAGTGATACGCTTGCTGTGTGCCCGCATGAAGAGGACTGCCAAGCCCACGAGCCGTCTATGAAACCCGGTGGTTAAAAATTCTTAGAAATAGCTGTTTTTCTTTCTGATACTGCAACGCATGAACCGTGCTACTGGTAAGGAATATTTTCTCTGAAAACTGACTGCAATTCATCCTCTTCAGCAGTGTCCTGGGCACGCGGTCGCACTCCACATCGTAACAAGGATGTGTTCTATTAGCTCTTCACACGGCAACGAGTCTGCCATACTTAAAGGGAATGGGTACGCTTGCCTCAAATCCAACGCTAGCCCAACCCTTGCCAGAGGTGGTGCAGTAAAAGATGATCATCATCATCGTCATCATAATCATCCTACTTATTTGAACTGCAGGCTGAATGTTTCTCGACGCGATGTCCATTTACTGTGTTCTGCATCAGCTGACTCCGTCTTATGCGAATTGCTAAATTTTCTGTAGCACGATAGTGGGTTAGCAAACAAGTATTAGATCCCTTGACATACATAACGCAAGCAGTTCTAACTCAATAGCACAGCGCCTAGTAACACGGATACTTCCAAAAGAAGGTACTTACACTCACGATGTTATTGACCAGCTGTGGTATCACTGAGTTTGTTATATGCAACTCACGTGCACAAATTTTCTATAGCAGCCAGTTTCATATGCAATATATGAGGACATCCTACACCAGCTGCTGCCCGCAGTGAATTTATTCGGCGAGCAGTCGATTTCACGTCGAAGTCCCCTTCAAACTGCTGCGTCAGCTCGTAACCGCTTCACAAACGCGGACCAGTCGCGAACGACACCGTCGCAGGAGCCTTTTCAATATGCGCGTCAGGAGCTGCCACATTTGTCCGCGCAGTTCCATCACAACCTCGGCTGACGCCAGGCTTTTTCGTTCGCGTGCATTGTGCAAAGAGCCTTGATTTCTCTTCTCTTGTTTTTGGTTTTTCTTTTCTTTTTTGTCCTGCTTCGTGTCTGGCATTTACTGCATTTCTTTTAGTCGTGTGGGATTCTCGCTTTCTGCACACAACATGCACGCACCGATACACTCTCGAACATCTTCAAGAGTTCGTTTTTTTATAGGCAGGACAGGCTTTCGGATCGTCCTCCGCCTCACACTAGCTACTCTGCGTGCGGCCCTTTCCAATGTTCTTCTCGTTTTTATGTTGTTTTTTTCTGCGCGCTCCTTGTCACACCTGAGAGACCAAACGTTCTCCCTGGGGTCCCATACTGCCGGTTTCTTCTGTTGTCTCGCCGGGGGGAAAAGGCGCAAATCTTTCTCCTTACTACCTCGGACTTTTTTTGGTGCCTATGTTCTTTCTTTTTCTGTTCTTTTTGGGCGTTCCACCTTCGTTTTCTTTCCTTCATGAGTTCCTTCTTGTAAAGAGGGCGAATTACTCTTTGAATCGGCTGCTCCGTTCCCTCTAAAAAAAAAAAAAAATCTGTACATCGTGGGCGGAGCCTCCGACTTGATCTTCGGGAGCCTTCGGTTTTGGCTTCCCAAGATCTCAGTCCCTCAGGACTCAAATAAAGTTTTTGTCTTGCCATGTCATGTACATCTTTGTTCAATCCAAACCCTCAAGGATGCTGATGTGCCCCGTGGCTGTCACCCTTACATTTAACGGCATAAAAAACACATTCTACGTGATACGACGCTCAAACTGCACCACTTGCGATGACAGAAGCTGCAGTTTAAAGCTGTGTACTAAGTCTGTGCACTTGGCGCGCCACGAAATATCTGACATCAGGGTCTCACTCCGATAGCTCTTAAAAAGTATCTGTCCAGTAGTTTTCGCGCCGTCTCTCGCAGCCATGACCGCTCTCTGCTTGTCACAAGAAACTCGCCGAAAGAAAAACTTCGTATGTCAACATCAATGACTCAATATTTCCCCTTAAAAGTTGAGGGTGTCTGCCAGGGAAAAAAAAGCACCATTTATAAACCTTCGGTGGCGCTTTGGGTACAAGAAGGACGAAGTCTCCAGGGCAGGTTACCTTAGGAAAAGATCAGTGGGGTCCATCCAGGCAATTAGAGGTTGTTCTTACCAGGTCCTCGGGAGTTATTGTGTCTGTGCCAATTCTACCAGGATATGGAAATTATTGACCATTATTTATTTCTCTTCAGTTCGGTTAATTCTCTGCTGTGGCGGTTGAGTTCCGGAAGGGAATGAAAGCAAAAAAAAAAAGAAAGAGAAAGCTCTAGTTCGCTGATTTTGTGCAGGTTAAAGAAGTCTGCGTAGTCTTAATTTATCTCGAGACTTCTGCTACGGCATCTAATAACCAGTTTTCTTTTGTGTGTGGGTGTTACGGTTAAACTTGGTCTAAACCCTGATGTTTAAACTCCACAGTGTAAAAGCCACTGGTCGCAAAAGCGGGACGCTCCAGTCGTTCAGCGACAAATTAATTTTTTTGCTGTGACGCCGAGTTCCGGTAATTATTACGTCATATTTTGTGGCATGAAATCCTCAGGCTTGATGGTACTTCGTATCACGTGACACATATGTGTATGCTTCTTTCATATGTGAGGCATTATTTTTTTGGTCGTAGATGCGAGCAGTGAGAAAAGTCTCTGGCCTTCGTAGCGTTTCCGGCTAAGTATGAAACAGACTATATCTTATGAATTAATAAGCAACAATAAAGTGTGGCACTCTTAACACTGCATGCTCACGAAAAATGCAGAGGAACAAATCCGGTGCGCTAATCAGAACTTTCGCGCTCAGCTTTCGCACTATACAAAACTCAGAGTGATCAATGAACTACGCCTAAATTGACAGTTTTGTTCCTTTTTTGTTTTATTGCTCATCCTGACTGTTCACTTTTCCACCGCTACCCGGCCGGAAGTGAGGCGACTTCTTCGTATGTACTGGGAGAATATTCGGAGTACCCAGGCTGTTTTTATTTCCTTAACATTTTTTTTTCACACCGTGAGAAGCAGCACGACGTCTTCTTCCGAGGACCGTGTCCACATCTCGAATTGTGTTTACGCGGAACTTCGAGAGCGCCGCTCTCGGGACCCGAACACCGATGCAGTTGTTGTATAAGGTCGCGCACTGTCGCACGGTCATCGGAAAGGCCACTACATAAACACACGACACGAGATGTTTATGTAATGCTCGCAATGGGGACGACCTTAGGACAACAAATCAGCGCTTGCTCACTATGTATACTTACGCGGTAAATCCTCGCCTTCAGGTCTCGACAGATGAGGAGGAACTGTTAGGCGAAAACTTGCTTAAGCTTTCTGATTCGGGGGCCTTCCGCCGGACCGTAGATAAATTCGGACATTATGGTAGAGCAAGGTGGACGCAACGGCCGCCTTGTAATCTCCGTGTTTATTCTCTACAAATTGTGGCGTAAGTAAACAACGCTGAATTTCTCGATTTCGCAAGTGCTTTGTACGTCTTCAAATCAGGCTGAGCTCTTCAATATGCAAGAACAGATGAAACATTAAATAGTTCACGCCAGGAAAAACATCTGTAGGTTAGTTAATGTGCACTTCTCGGTACGATTTGAGCCGTCTAGTGAGGCAGCATTACAAGATATCACAAAAGTAGTGCCGTGTACATGAACTCGACACGATTGGGTAGAGCTAAATGCGGAGCTGCTCCAGCGCGACTTGACAGCGTTTACATGCCGCTGGCGAAGCGGGTTGAGCGAGTAAACCCATCCTTTGCAGGGGGATTGACTGGACTCGACTCGATGATCGCTCAACCCGACACGCTAGCGTTTGCATGAACCCGACTACCGCTATCTCACCCGACAAGCCGACCCTACCCGCCTTTGTTGGTCTCATGGAAACGTGTCTCGCGACTCATCTAAATCGCAACAATGACGCACCGCTGTAGCTCAGTGAGTACAGTGCTCTGGCGTTGAATGCGAAGTTTCGGTTTAATGTCCAAACATCGGTGACAAGGTTTTGACGAAAGTGGCAGGCAAATATGCTCATCTACCGTGCTTTAGTTACTCCCTAAAGGACCGGGAAAAGTCGTAATTAACTTGAACTTGCTGAGCCCCACCCCCTCCTATTACTTTGGCATCCCGTGTGAAGTAGCCGGGGTTCCTGTGAACGCTACAATCAATCAATCAATCAATCAATCAATCAATCAATCAATCAATCAATCAATCAATCAATCAATCAATCAAATAATTATTTATTGAATTGTTGAAGTAACTTATTAATTTACTAATTTACTAGTTAATTAATTAATTAATTAATAGATCGATCAAATTGTTGCACGCCAGACGCTAACACGCTGCGGTGCCTTTTCGTTGATTCCAATATCCAATTTCGTCCTTCCCTAATTTGCGGCTAATTGGCGACATTTCATGTCATCTTCTTCCCTTGACATCTCCCGCCATTGCCAATAGTAAGGCTAACACGCATGTTGTCACCGTATTTCCATCATATGGGTACATTCAGATGGTGAGGTGATTGTACGGGAATTATTGCTTATTGCGGTAGAGATTGCAGCCCGCATACAATGAAATTTTTTGAACGTCAGCTGTGTTTGAATATTCCTTTATGTTCCTTTCCGCTCCGTCCTTCAGTTTTTACTTCTGGTTCTCTTCCCTGGTACTCTATCTTTGTTTTTTTGTTGTTTTAATGTTTACAAGAGACTGCTGTGATTTTTTAGCATTGTTACCTTTTAGGAATCTGAGGTTTTTTTTATTTATATGCAGAAAAATGGGAACGTAGACTACCTGACCTCGCGTCAGTGCCATGTCCATGGGTTAGTCAAGTTCGCTATAGCCTTTTCTCTTTCTTTCTCAATCCATGTAAGGAAAATAAATACCCTATACCAAATTTTAATATTGACTGATAGCCCGTTGGGATCTGCGCAAGTCCTCCTCTGTAGACTATAAAAAAGATATACAGGCTAGGGAATTTCATTTCTTTGCAAATCCTACAAACGCGATAAACGGAGTCTTTGGGGAAGAATTCTTCAAGAAGTAGGTAGGAGAACTTGTTCGATGTTGAATGCAACTTTCCGTGTTTCCAATCTTTTTTCTATTGGTTTCTTTTTCTTGTTGAATAGCATTCTTTTTCTCCCGATAAACCCGTCAGAGGATTGAAACGAATTGAGAGAATTTCGTGTAGGCACGAGATGGAGTTGTTGTCGGATTTCCGGTCGAATGCGCTTCAGGAAAAGGAAAACCGGCATTTCATCGTTCCTCCCTAGGTTATTTTTTTTTCTCTTCAAGTTTGAACATTGCGTGCCAGCTGCAACCATCGATAGAAAATCGGTAATGCATCCGCGCGAGCACTCTTAGGAACGTGTAATACAACCTGGAAAGCTTCGAACAGTAGCGGGCACTGCAGGAAACTGAAAAAGAAATTGAAGCCCGAGGTTTCTATTTTTGTTGGAAACGCCCAGTGAAAGCAGATCTATTTCGTGGAGAAAAACACCAAGCGTACTCTGAACTGTCACTTGGACGGCGTGAAAACGTGGGATATTGAATTGCGTGAAGCAGAGGAGATTGAAGATGGCGTATATCATAATTTGAATTATTCGAGGTTGGTCAGTACTTCTTTCGTAGCCGAAGATCTTTTTAAGAAAATTCTGTCGCGGTCAGAAGCGTAAGGTACAGAGAAACAGACAGAAAAGAATGGTGCAGAAATCATTGACGATGATTTCTGCACGAACGAACGAACAGCAGAATGAACGAGCGAACGAATGAAGGAATGGATGAGCAAACTAACGAATAAACGACCAAACAAGCGAGCATATTACCAACCGAATGAACAACCGAGCTAACGAACGCTAACTACCGAATGAACGCTTACTACTCAACGAACGCTAACTACCGAACGAACGAACTACAGAACGAACGAACCACCCGCCGTGGTTGCTCAGTGGCTATGGTGTTGGGCTGCTGAGCATGAGGTCGCGGGATCGAATCCCGGCCACGGCGGCGGCATTTCGATGGGGGCGAAATGCGAAAACACCGGTGTGCTTAGATTTAGGTGCACGTTAAAGAACCCCAGGTGGTCAAAATTTCTGGAGTCTTCCACTACGGCGTGCCTCATAATCAGAAAGTGGTTTTGGCACGTAAAACCCTATAATTTAATTTTTTTAATGAAAGAACGAACGAACGAACAAACGTTTTCCTTGCTGACTCCGACCACTGACCACCGTCAAACCCCGAAAATGGACGAAAGTGGCAAGCAAACTATTCACCTTAATACAGCCGCGGGGGCCTGCTCAACGGCCATCGATAAGAATCCTAACAGCATCTTCTACTTCGCTGTGACGCAGGCAGAACGACAGTAACAGGCGGCAACAAAGTAAACAACGTGGCAGCTGACGATTTTCTTGTCCTCTATTGTCAGATACGCAACTACCAGCCGAGATTAGGATTAGCAGAAGCTATTATTATAAACATAGGCAAGCGACGAAATGACTCACTTATGCAAAGAAGCAAAAGAACAGCAGCATTTGGTGACGCGTGCGTCAGTAATCCATCCAATTCTTTATCAGCAAAGGCGCTAGATTATATTGGTGCCCGTTAAAAGCACTCCTTCTGTAACCAGCGTGAAGGTGTGTGCTTCTGATTTATCCGGTCTTGTTTGTCTTGACTCTGCAATGTACGTGTCTCCTAAGATGCTTTGGGTGTTCAAGTACGACTGTAGAAACTGAAATAAGCCTGTTGTTGGAAGATAGCCATTTGTGTTGGCTCATGTGCCTTTCCGCGTGTCCGGTCGTTCTGCATGTGCTACAACAAAATACAATATGTCACACGGAGAAGTCCATATAGTGTTAGGAATGGCCGTACGGGGGTGGCAACGTGCCAGCTTTCAGCCCGCTGCGAGTGTTCCAACCCCCCCAGACGAGGCGCCTTCTGAGAACTACGGATGACAGGCGGCCACGTGGCGCGCGGGCAGCTCTGGAATGTGGTGCGCCGCCGCGCCACCCGGGACGGCGCAAAGTTCTACGAGGCCCTCGGTCGACGACACCGCGGGCTATACCGAGAGTTCTACAAAGCCCTCGAACGTGTTAGCCTTTGTGTGTGTGGGCTGTACTGCGGGGCGGCGGCAAGTTTACCATGATTGGACGCACATTCCCGACCATTCGTGCTCCGTCCACGCCGAACGATGGCGTCGAACTATGACGTCAAGCGGAGGCTTATAAGCAGCGTTTGCCGACTGCTAGAGTGTGCTCGTGCTCGTGCTCGTGCTCGTGTCGTGCTCGTCGTAAGGAGCTGAGTGCTCGATGTTATGCCAAAATGTAGTAGTGAGCTGTGTGCTCGAATGCTGTTTTGCTGAATGTTAATCTTGCGGGCTCCATATGGGAGTCGCGCTAGACTGCCAATGTATCTTGTCTTAAAATATGTTAATCCTGTAAATAAATCCTGTTAACCGAGTTCCTCATCTACGACCTCCGACTCCTTCAAATGGTGGCAGCGGCGAGGTAGTCCGACGAGTCCTACATCTGCTTGACAGCCGTAGGATCGTCCGACAACCCCGACAATAGCTACTCTAACTGCACATGACGCCACGTGCACGTGTCAGATGTGCACGTGACACCAAGGCTATCATTTCGTCTAAGATTGGACACCGCAGGTTTTCAGCGTAACAGTGTTAAACAAATTATTTTAACAAATAACGCTACCCATACCTTCGGGCCACGACCCCGACGCCATTCGGCCATTGCGATGCGGCATGAAAAACTGCGCACTGCGCATTCAATCATGAAAAATTGTTACGTGGAAGCAAAGCAGATAAACTAATTACAAGGTACATTTATTTATTTATTTATTTATTTATTTATTTATTTATTTATTTATTTATTTATTTATTTATTTATTTATTTATTGTACCCTCAGGGCGCACATGAAGCATTGTATAGGGGAGGCGCTAATAAATACAGATAACTATACAAAGAAGAAAACACAATAGTCAGATAACAGTGCATAGTCCAATGTGAAAATAACGCAAGTTAGAGTGACACAGTAAGCATATCATAAATATTCAGACGAAATATAATACAGATGAGTAATGCAGACGAAATATAAAAGCTTGGTACACATAGTGAAAGTTAGAGTGACAAGACAAGCACATATTGATAGAAGAAAAATCATAATACAAAACATACTGTTTGAAGATTAGGTGGGTAGTAAAATCGAAATAACGTATAAACACTATTAGTCAGAAGGAAACAGAACTACTCTACACGTGTCAATATATTAAAGTCAAGGTATACTAGATAACGTTAGTAAGTGCCCACGGAAGGCATTGGTGTTAGTAATACAGGCTAGTGGATCCGGTAGGGGATTCCACTCCTGGTATGTTTGTGAATTAAACGAGTCACCATAGGTAGACGTTCTGTGGAATGGGATGTTCACTTCATGACGATGGTCCAGAGAGAGAGAGAGGTAAAGAGAGAGAGAGTGTGAAAGAGCAAAGAAAGGAGAGGCAGGGAGGTCAACCAAACGAGCGTCCGGTTTGCTACCCTACACTGGGGATGAGGGAAAGGGAGAATAGAAAGAAGAATGATGCAAGCTTGCAGAAGTAAAAGAGGATGGTTTGATATAGCATGTTTTGAGCATGTGACTTGAATGGCATATTTTATGGAACAAACAAAGGCGAGCAATTTTTATGCGTTTGGTAAGGCGATATATCGTGAGGGCAAGTTTCGTGCTAGTTATGCTTGCTGTGCACTGGTAATTGTTAAGAATAAAAGGAACGGAACGATTCTGTACAGCTTCTGAGTGGTTAATTAGTTCTAATTGATGAGGGTTCCATATTGATGATGCATATCGATGATACGTACATTTACAAGGTTAGTAAGCAATGGTCAAGATGGAAGCCGGCCACTTTCAGGCAAGGCCCGTTGTCATCCTCAGATCCCACAGTGGCCTCCAGTGGATACATCCCATCAAATCCATCCATCATCTTCTTCGAGTAGCCCAACCCCCGGTGGCAGAAGCGGCTGCCGGGCGCAACGAAGAACCCGCAGCGGAGGAAGGGTGGTAAAGCGAAATGTTAAAATGGCAAGTATGTATATAATTGTGACAGGATATCATTTAAGGTTCGGTTCCTTCGATAAGAAATAATGGCTGCCTAAAAACTGATTCGGTAGCCCCACTCACATTGTTCTCAAACGTACGTGGCCGGGGCTAATCTAAAAACAGTTCCGTTCGCTCTATACTATGTACACAGCCTAGCACAGTCAAGCTGGAAGGTACGCATTCGGTGGCCTGTAGTTGACCAAGAATCACAAAACTGTAGTCCACAGCTTGATTTGCTTAGACATACGTAAAAGTTGACTCACCCTTCTTTTGCTAGGAACACATGCGCATGCATTTACATATGGAAGGATTTTCGCGACACTAATAAGCAGTATAGCGCTAACTCAATTTTCACATCGACGCGATCTCTTCTCTTTGGCGGGTCGACGAACCTAGTGCAGTGACACGCATGGCACGTAATTTGCTTATCTCGTTAGCGAGCTCGCCGCCGAACTTACTGGAAAAGTCAATTTGCACCTCTGGCAAAAGCGGGTATCACCATTGCCCAGCGAGAGAGGACAAGCATTCAAGAAACACAGAGCAGTCTTTCACTGGTGCCGGTCTTTTCTTCTCTTTTTTTTTAAAGAAAACCTGGGGAGTCTAATGAAGGTGGAGACTCCTTGAAAGAAGGTCCTTCTTGCTACGCACTATTCACAATGTCTCGATTGAACCTTCTTTGGGGGTTCTCGAAAGGTAGAGGGGCGCCCTCTGTTCTGCAAACTGAGTTACTTTTGCCTTTTATGCGCAGCTGTTTGGGACGTGGTGGCGTTATTCATCTTATACTTTTTATTCATCTTTATTTTGTACTTCTGTTTGGCCTTCCGTCACGCATTACAGGAGGCATCGGTTCGCTGGCGTACATCACTGCACAAAAATAAATATGGTGTTCTGGTTTGCAAAATCTGTTCGAAGAAGCGAACGACTACTTTTACTGGCCATCTGTACTGGCAAAACAAGTTAGAACATCCGTTTAAACTGTGCGCAACCGTAAAACTGTGTTTTTGATCGCATGAGTTCGAAGTGCCTTAACGCGAAATATCAGTAGCTGCAGACTAATGAGAAGCAAATATCCATGTAAGTAAAAACTGTTTTATGCAGATGAAGGAGGTTTAAGCGAAGTTTCCTTTTTAACCTTCTCGATGAAAACCTGGCAGAACTGAAAAAAAAAATATCTTAGTTCCTCTGCAGGAAGGTTGACGTGTGTGCGCAGAATGCACGTGCCAGCAACGGAGGCCAGAAGGTTGCCCGTCAAGCGCGTGCTGTTTGGCTGGTCGAACAAAATCGGATGACGCAGTGCTCAACGAGCCAATCAGCTCATCCGATTTTTCTAAAATGGGCAATCAGCGGGTGCCGATGGCGAAGGCGCGGCAAAGGCGATGGTATTGCCGTAAGTGATCGTTTCAGAATACGTCTCCTCTCCTAGCTCCCGCAGATACGAATGAACGAGGTGTCACGGGGTGGTCCAACTTGCTTCGTCGATTTTGCAGGCACACGCACTGCGCTGCGCGTCGATACCATGACAGCATGACAAAGAACAGCGGCCACGGAGCATAGCTGCCTCGAGCCTCTGTATCATTCCTATCGCAATGAGGCCAATCACTTAGATAAGAACAATTGTTGGTAGCTCAACCTGCGCTAACACTATTATTTAGCAAAACGGTGTTCTCCATCAAAATTATCATGTAACTGCACCACTATGGAACCGCTGTGGCAGAACCTTCTATGGAACCAAACCAGCATGAGCGCTGCTAACATAAACTATCTTTGTTGGCAATGGTGTTTGCTCTGTTTAGTCTGTCTAGTATACCGTGCCGACAGGAAGCCATCGGCGTTTGTCAGCGTCCACTGAAATATCACATAACGTTAAATTAAGCTTCAAATTAAGCTTCACTCGTCCGATCAGAGTGTGCGGGTGGCAGAACCCTGCCTTGTCTCTACGACGGAGATGGTTAAGCGTACTGTTGATCGTGGGTCCGGTTCACTGCGTTGTGTTTAGAGCACAGCGCTTAGGCGCCCGTTCCTGCGGCGTGAGTCGGCGTCGGCGTTGTCACTCGTAACCAAGCGAACGAGCACAGCGAAGGATAAAAGCGAACGCTGAGCGCAGCGGCAGATGAAAGACGGCGACAGCGAAGAGAGCGCGACGTGGAAAGCGGATGATGATGATGATGTGTGGTGTTTTATGGCGCAAGGGCCACATTTGGCCAAAGAGCGCCATGACAAGTGGTAATGTTGACGATGTATTATGGAAGATGTGACTTGGCTGTAAACTGGCCTAAAAGTTGTCGCAGTAAAGTGCGTAAAATCTATTTACTATAAAATTATGGCGATGGCTGAGTGAAAAGTGGAGGAGGAGGACGCAGCGAGGAGGAGGGTATGGCGAAAACGTGAGAAGAAAAGCGTAGTGCCGCGCAAGACGGGCTTTGCGGCGAAGGTGCATCCAAGATGGCGCAAGAGTAGCGCGCGTCGGCTGTACGGAAACAAAGCGCTGCATGAGTGGCGGTCTGTCTGAGGCGGCTGCCGGGAATCGCGTCCACGCGTCACCCGCGCGCCGTCTCTCGCGATCTCCCGATTAGCGAGGCAGTCGCGCCACACTTCGCTCCCTCTGCAACGTGCCACACGATGCAGATTCTCCGCGCCTGCCAATATATCGCGAAATGGAAACAGGTATACAGCTGCGCTCAAATTTCGCATTAGAGAGTGTCGTAATCGTCGGCGATTTATTATTATTATCTTTTTTTTGCAACGAAACAAACTCCGCGTCTCTGGAAACCCTCTAAACTGCCGCACGGGAGTCGTGCATGCAACGTCCGCGACACAGCACGCCAGCGGCAACGACGCCGATGGCATGATTGTGACTCGAGCGTCCGTATAGCTACCATCGTAATGAAATCGTTTGTTTCGCCCGACAACGAAGCATCATCATCATCATCATCATCATCATCATCATATGTACTTTATTTCTAGTCCGATCGAGGGGAGACTGGGACTAAAGGCACGAAGGCCTGACAGAGGTCCCAGACCCCATGGTTGCAATAGCATCGAAGGTGGTAGTAGGATTTAGCGTTGCGCTGAAGGCAGTGACGTAGCATTGGCGTAGTGTTGACGTAGCTTTGACTGTAGCGTTGACGCTGTAGACGCTGGGTTGCTAAGGTGCGTGCCAGTGATTTTGCAGGTACCGCACCTAGGATTCCCAAGATAAGGCCGAATGAAAACCGTTGGTGTTGTTCAGCGTAAAAAGAAAGCAAGGCATACATTTAGCCTGACCTTCACCACCACTCAGATGCAACGCTAATGTGTGAGCGCAACAATCTAATTGCAGCAGTGGAAACCAGAACGCTGCCCCGGTCCTGGCGGACGGACTCGATCGAACGCAGTGAGATGGTGCGTCGTTATTTGCAGCCAAATGTACTTCGAGTCTCTGGAGCCCTCCTAATGCGGAAAGAGTGGTTCACGTATGCGTTGTCAATAGCAGGATATCACGGACGACGACGGCGCTTTGAGGGCCGGAATAATTGTTATCGCAAAAAAAAATATATAAAAGAAATCATTCTTGAGCTGGTTGGTCTTGCATTCCTGATGAGGAAAATTGGCGCGACAAAATAGAAACGTAGATAGGAAGGAAACACAACGCGTCTCTTTGTCTTCTCTTGCTACACGACGCTACAGCGTCGCACTATTGAACTCGAGGTTGCTGGTTCCATTCCGACCGCAGCCTACGCATTCCGATGGGTGCAGAATTCAAAAGCGCTCGCTCACCATGCATTTGGGGTGTGCGTTAAAGAACCCCTGGTTGGTTAAAATTAATCTGGAGCCGACCACTATGGCGTGCCTCACAATCACATGGTTTTTCTGGCAAGCAAAACCGCAGAATGTTATTTTAACTCTTGCTAGTGCTTTTCGCCTGCAGTAATAATAAATAAATAAATAAATAAATAAATAAATAAATAAATAAATAAATAAATAAATAAATAAATAAATAAATAAATAAATAAATAAATAAATGCCCCACAGCTCTTCACAATACGAATTTCACTTCACTATACGGCATAGCAAGGCACGTGGCTGAAGCCAACGCTTCAACAAGGGTGCGTCTCTTTGTCACGTCGAAGGTAAGCCCGCTTATTGAAACGCTGGCTTCGGTGACGTGCCTTTCTTCGACCCTGTTGATCCCTTCAAACCTTGCTGTAAATTTTCAAGGGTTGTACGGTAGCGCGATTAAATTACGCGACAAAAGAAGACACACAGGGACACACACAGCGCTAACTTCCAACAATTGCTGGATTGTTGGAAGTTAGCGCTGTGTGTGTATCTGTGTGTCTTATTTTGTCCCATCCTTTAATCGCGCTACCGTACAGGCCTTGAAGATGAATTACCAACAAGCCCACATTGCAACCCTTGCTGTAAAGCTGTCCTTGTAAACCGGTGTCCTGTTTTAATTTCTCGTGGTACACTTTATGGTTCTGCATTCTACGGAGAGCCTCAACATGACTAGCACAAATGCGCAAGCTTTCCATGAGACAGGGAACGTAGCTGTACCTACCCATATGACCCTATCTCGCTGCACTTCGTTCGTGGCTTGACTTCTTTGCAATGCAAATGGGCTCTTTTGTTGAGAAAAAAAAAGGCTTGGCTACGACTTGGACTCGCGGGTTACGAATGATTCGCCCCATGGTGGGAAATTCCGCTGCCTCACAGAAAGACACATTACTGCCACGCAACCGAAGTTGGGAAATCTGTCTCGTCGATAAATGGTGCGCCGAATAGATGTCAACCCGAGTGAATAAAGCCTAGGCGCTGCAGGAGACCTTCAGATGATAGAACTGTGCTCCGCTCTGGGCAGCCAAGTGGAAGGAGTCTTGTGAATAGGAGTGTATTCAGTGGAATCGTCAGCGGCGTGCCATGATACAGATCGCAATCGAATGCATTCCCTTTTATGCAAGGGTTTTCCCATAACAGTAGGAGATGTTGAGGGCAACGTACGCCGTAATATTGCCGTGCTATAGTGGTAAGAGGGATCACATTACCAAGATGTGCATCACTTCCCTCATTAGTTTATTGCGACCTTCGCGGAGGTCACAGAAGCTCGGTGGCAGGAAATCCTTTCTTTCATACACACCAGAGTGTCGAAGTGTCGTAGGGCTTCGGCGTTTCTCTTATAAAGTACCCGCAGCCACAATTGAGCAGCGTGACCAAGAAAATTTCATAAACGCTGCAATTTTGATAGTTCCAACAAGCGCTACAGCGTGTGCGGCAATTACGACTCTATTCCCCTCCCCACGTGTAGGGTAGCAAACTGGACTCAGTCTGGCTAAGCTCCCTGCCTTTCCGTCTTCCCTTCTCTCTCTCTCTCTCTCTACGACAACTTTGACAGCCGACGGAGCGTCTACTAAGGTTACAGAGGAGCGACATTTGCGAAAGAAGAGAAAAAAAACCTTCAGGTCATTGCCTCTCATGTCACACAACGATGTGTCAGGGGCCAGGCAATTAACTCTGTCAGCAAGAACTATCCGAGAGCTACAAACTGCAGCCCGAGTGGGCACACGGTTGTGCATGTGACTGGCACTTGCCTATCCCCGACAGTGCGCAGGACAATGAAGTGCTGTCCCGGCAATTTCAAGAATAGCTCTCAAAGAGGGTGAGCTGCTTTTTTTTGTTTTGTTTTGTTTTTGGAAGAGCAGAATGCGCCAACTTTGGGCAGAGTGTAAGAGTGTTTCGCAAAAAGTGAATCCTTACCTCTGGAGCTCCTATCTAAACGAATCGAAACTGAGAGATGATTTTACTCAGCTTCCACTACACAGGATTTGATTCGTTTTGTGACATTTAAGAGAAAGAGGCAACATCTACTTACTGATGGTGGGGGAGGGGGCGGAGGGGGGCAGGTTTTTTTTTATATTACATCCGGCAATTCTGTTACAGTTGTTGGCTATTCCAGAATACAAAAAGATGTTTGCGACTTTGTAACTCGGAAATAAAAATGACATGAGAGTTCTGTAAATTGCACCTTTTCAGACATCTGGTGCTGGCGAAATAGTAATGTATTTTACATCACTTTGAAGCATACCACAGACTTTCGAGTGGGATTCTTCGAAAATCCTCGTGAACGTCACAACAATTTCCCGCAAAGTTTAAGCTCGTATATTACACTTGTCCACTTAAAGCGCTTTATCAGATGAAGCTCGCAAACCTGTGGCATTCGTGTTTGATACTGAGGCGGGAATTTCTAAACTTTCTGCTTACGTTTCTTTGTAAAGTAGCCAATTTGCGACAATATTTAAAGAACATTTGAGTCCATAAATAAAAATTTGTTTTGCTACAGTGAGTATAATTGGCATATTATTTTTAAATGCAGCCAACTTTATTCGATTCAGCCCAGCGATTGTCTCAAAATATTATTTCCGCGTTAGAAATGCGTTTAATAGGGAAGTCTAAGACGGCCTCATGGCAAATCTTTTTCTTAAGAGGAATATTTAGGTCGGCAGCTCCTTTCGAATTAGGCTAGAACTGAGAAATCGTTCCTCGGCTTCATGGTCTGTTAACTTTATATGATCATGAATAACAAAAATCGAGCCGCTCGGTTACCGTTCTTCCCTGGTTCCTTCATAGCAAGGGCCTCGAACTGGCGGCTTTGATGTCATTTAGGTAGCATACAAGGGTTTCTTAGCCACGTGCCTTCTCCACTAAGCTCACGTGTTACGTCACGCCATCGGGGAAAAAAAATAAAGATAAGGATGTTCCACATCCCCCCGCCATGGCTCTGAGGGGCGCTGGCTAACATACCCAAAGCAAGTCAACATAAATACCCAAGTTAGTGGACAGATTCATAGCTGCCGCCATAGCACAATAGGTGGTGCAACGCTCGCGTCATCTGGAAGTTCTGGGTTCGGCTGCCACTGGCGGCAAGTTATCTTTTCGTTTCGTTCACTTCCATTTTTCTTTTCTTTATTATGTTCTACACTTCAATTTCGAGCACAGCTAATTTCACCGATGCTTTTCTAGGATTCATTGCCTGTTGACTTTTCATGGTGATGTATATATATAAGAACTACAAGCAATTTCCCTATGCTGTCCTTGGTGTCATTAATTCTTGGCTTCTTATGGCTAATGTAAATCGCAAATTTGCCGCATAACCAAATGCCCCCGATGCTATAATAAAGGTAATCGATGTATATTTCTCCATGAGTCTTATAAAACTCACGTTATTAGTGGAAAAGTATGTCCGCTTCACCTCGGACTCCTCTGCGAAAATGCCCCGTTCGCTACGCTCATAACTTTTTCGCAAAAAAGAATGTATAGTCTAAAAAAAAGCACGCTGAAATTTGACACGTTTGTGTGTACAGCATAGATTTTGGGCGATGGTAATATATACCTCTAAGACTTACGGAGGGTGTGCGACTTTCCGTACGCTGCTTCGCTGACTGCGATATATGAAATGCTCAAATCGGCATACATCTGGGAAGGTTTTTTGTATCTTCCATTTCTTTTCCCCTCACAATTTGTGTGTGCGTGTGTTCTCCAATTTTGTTTCCTTTTTCTTTTCTTTTTTCGTTTTGTTTCGTAACAAAGCTGAGAATTCGGGGTAGCAGGCTCTGACGTACCCTACCTTTCCATAGATATACATCTAAATAACAAAACAAAAAGGTTCACCTAAAAGCTCGCTTACTGCTCTTCTTTCTCGAAGGCCCAAGGGTTCCTCGGTTTCGCACTGACGAGCGGGCGCCACATACGCTCAGATCGTTATCTTCTACAAGTTGACCGCTGTGGTTTCATGTTTCTTCGTTTCCTTGACCAGTTGAAACGGTCTCTGTAAGAAAGAAAACAAAATTCTGCATCGCAGAAGTTACGAGCCAGCCGGGCGAAGGCTCCCCCCAAAGGGCAAGCTGTGGGTGAGGCCAGCCCAATTCCATTTTATTCCTTTCAGCATTTAATGATGCGTTGCACCGGTACGCGCATCGTTAATCCGGCGCTGCCCTGTTTCGAGCGGGCATTGTTGTGGCAATGCACGGAGGGAAGCATCTCGGGCGCGGCCATCCATGACTGCTTTCCCAGTACATCACGGCTGTCGTGTTTTGCGATCATGTAAACGAGCAGCCCTGTCGTTGTCATTGCTCGTTTGTTTCCGTATTTGTTTCTTTGTCGGCAGATCATAGCAAGACACCAGGGCCTGCCGCAGGCAACAAGACCTGTTTTGCTCATGTAGAAGGGGTTCAAGAAGGAGAGAGAGAGAGAGAGCAGCTCGTAGGATGTCACTTATTCGCGACCCCGTTTGGTCGCGAGGCTGAATTTTGATGCCGCCTAATTACGGTGCGGAAAATGCGCGTTTGCGTAGCTTGCGGTCTTGAGCCGCACGAGCAGCAGAAATTTGCATAACGGCTTCGGCAGCTTCCTTTCGCATCCGCCGCGGTTCCCCTGTCAGCTGAGTAATACTAAACTTTGCGTAGCTTTGGGCGCTTCGCGTTAGGTATTTGCGTAAGAGAAAACACTGTAGCGGACTGCTCAGCAGAAAGCCACACAAAAGAGCTGTGGCTGCAGCCCGAGGACGACTTCGCGGCATCTCGCCGCGTTGAAAAATTATCATTGCGAAGTAACGTTTGCAAACTTGACCACACCATGTATTAATTTTACATGGCGAAAAAAAAATATGCATGTGACTAGAGTTACTGATTATCGTATTCAGCTATGTATAATGCCTGAGCTGAATGCGATGACAGAGCCGCAGCAGTTCGGTGACGTTACTTTCTGCATATTTACGATACATGGTTTGCAGTGACATCATCATGGCCGGTATCCTGGGGTGCTCGCACGTCGAAAAGCTTAACCCGCTGAGCAAGAAAATAAAAAGAACATTTCGAGAGGTAGGTCTTGCGCCAAGCGATGAATTTATAACAGTGGCAAACCGGTGAAGAGGGGTCACGGACAAAAAGGAAAACAATGTTCGCGTGATGATATAGTGAATTAACGTCATTCTTACCGCCATGTTCGGGTACTAGCACGGAGAGAAGCGGTGTTCGTGACTTCTCATGAAAAAATATATATGCACTATGGATACACCCAAACAAAAGAGAGGTTTAATGAATGATGGAGAATTGAAATGAGCAACAGTGAAACAACTAAGGTCTCTTGAGCCACATGTGTTTGTGGGTGGAGGGGCGAAGGGTGTGGTAAGGGCGACGAGACGTCAACGATGGATGTGCCCAGTTGGCTACCCTATAGATCATAACAGGGGGAAATAAAGATAAGACGAAAGAACGAAAGACAGCATGTGCAAACCCGCACTGTTCACTCAAGTACGGTCACAAGCACTCGCATAGCGCAGTCGCCTTCAAGAAGCGCCTTAGCGCGTCTTTATTAGTATGCCTGCAGTGTGTAACGTGCGTGAAACAGAATCCAGTTTACCCGCCGTGCGTGTTAATCAGCTTTGGCGCTGCACGGCTAAGCACGAGGTCGCGGGATACAAACGCCGGCCACGGCGGCCGCATTTCGATGCGGGCCAGATGAAAGAACGCCCGTGTGCTGTGCATTGGGCGCCCGTTAAAGAACCCCAGGTGGTCAAAACTTTCCGAGCCACATCAGTCTTTTTTTTTTATTGCGATGAAGGCTTGCCCTTAAGGCACAATTCTTGGAGCGTATATGTGTATTATATGTGTGCTGTGAGGCCTGTGTTGTGAGGCCTGTGATGTGAGGCCACATCAGTCATATCCTCCTTTTCAGTGCAAACGCGGAGAAGACGGAACATGGGAATTCAAGGCGACGAGCAAAACGAGAACGATGTAAAAGCGGGAGCCAACGTATCGACAAGTGAACTTGAAACGTTGGCTCCCGCTTTTAGCTTGTTCTCGTTTTGCTCGCATCCTGCTTTTGGCACGTAACCCCAGAATTTAATTTGCTTAGAGCCTAGCTAACCCGTACACATACTACATTTGAAGTGACTCCGTTTCTTGTAGTAACAGCCGCTGCACCTATCCTTGAAGCATCCGTTCGGCTTCATCCGATTTCAAACGCTGTTTGAGAAGAGCACACGTCGGGGCTTCTGGAAAATCTTTTGGTGTTTGTTGCAGGACACTGTTTGTTTCCCTCTGGGCGTACGCTCACGCTACACGGGCGAGGAATGATGCTGTGCGCGCAGAGCAGGCAGACGGGCGCGCTTTCGAGTCTGAGTTCTGGAGAGGCAGTCGTCGTCAACGAGATAAAAGAGGCGCCCCCGACGTCGTGCTCGCATCAACGTTGGTGCAGGATCCTGTTTTGTTGCCACTAAAAAAGAAGAAGCCCGCATGACTTGGAAACCTTTCTTCAATTCGGCACGTGACTGCGCGGAGAGACCAGCGACGACGTTCGTCGCGCTGTGAATTTCAACTCGGGCGCGAGCAGAGTGCGCGCATTCACGCAGGGCCTTCAACAATGAGAAAACTCTCAGCCGCTCTTTTCATTCGCCACGCAAGCAGCTATCTTGGTTTGTTGCCGTCTTTGGCCCCTTTCGCATTCTTTCGTTCTTATGGTACCGCCAAGGAGTCAATGTCTCTTTTATTTTTTTCTTTATTTTTGAGCTGTAGCCTTATATCGCTTTCTCGATCATCGAACAATTTAAGCGTGAATTGGAGCTTCGTCAGCTTTGCTACCTACAGTATATCTAAATAAAAAAAAACCAAGCAAGCAAGTAAACAAATCAATTCAAAACCGTGCAGCCCGGTTCATCTACTCTGAGTATTCGTATCATGCAAGCGTGTCTGAACTAAAAACCCGTGCCGGTCTTACTAATCTAGAATCGCGGCGTCTTGTGTCTAGACTGTGTCTTTTTCACAAATTCTATCATTCACCACTCCACATTTCAGCTGTATTACCAGCTCATCGTCAGTCCAGCCGCATTAACCTCAGCAAAGCCATGTATCCTCCCCCGGCGCAGACTACCTCTCATCTACGATCATATTTTTGTGAAAACCGCCAGGGATTGGATCGGTCTGTCTGCCGACATCACGCACCACTCCGACGCTTATCACTTCAAGGCTGCTCTCGAATCACTGTTTTGTTAAACTAAGCCCATCCCTCATGTAATACCCCACCTGTGGGGCCTTTGAGGTATAATAAATTTAAAAAATGTGAATGAACAACTTTTCTTGCCGAGCGCCGGTGTCATCTATCAGCTGTTGACGGCGCAGTCTCCCTGCAAAGTGCATCACAAACTTGTGCAAACAGTTTGTGATGGAATGGAATGGAAACAAACAAACAATGGAATGCGAGAGGCCTAAGGTCACGTATTTCGGATTTTCGACAGTTCGTGTTTGACTACCACTTTCCTATACTGGTGATCTGTGAACCGAACTTATCAGCTTCCATAAGACTATCAGGGTATGAACCTTTTGTTTCAACAACGTGTGTCCGTAGTAGTAAGGTTCTGGTTTACATTCGCAAGGACCTAACGTATTTTTCGCAACCCGTAGCGCCACATGACGGTAACCAATACGTCTGTGTTAGTGTGAAAAAGAAGAGACTGTCTTTTACTATTATTGGCGTCTACCTATCCCCAACAAGTCAGTTTGACAGCAAAAGACTAGAAGATATTATGGCTACTACTCCCGGTCCTTGGATAATAACTGGGGACTTCAACGCTCATCACCATATATGGGGAAGCTCCAGGATAAATTCGAGGGGCAGGTCACTAATATCCTTTGCATCAGGCCACAACCTGTGTCTTCTAAATGACGGAAGTCCGACATTTCTGCGGGGAACAACGTATAGTAGCTGCCTTGACTTGACTTTGGTGTCACGTTGCCTGACTTCGAGCGTGCAGTGGTTCACTGATATTGAAACCCATGGAAGTGATCACATTCCGACCTATGTGAGAATCAATGGTCTAGACGCCGCATTACCGGATGTATCTCGCCAAATCGATTGGTCAATCTTTCAAGATCGAGTAGAAGACATTTGCAAGAAACATATCGCACGCAGCTTAGAAGATATAATTGCAGACGCAATGCAAGATTGCACGCGTTGCTTCACACATTCGAAAAAGCGTACAGAGAATGACATTGAATTGGAAAGGCTTCGTACAATACGTCGCCGTGCTGAAAGGAGATACAGGCGCACAAAGTCAATTCTTGACCTCAGAGAAGCTCGGCGAATGCAAAAGAAGATAAGACGCCGAATGGATACGCTAGCGGATAAAAGATGGAAATGCTTTTGCGAGTCACTAGACCCCCGCAAGCCATTGTCCCGTGTGTGGCGTACCTTACGGGGTCTTTGCTCAAGACCCCAGCAACGACACCCTTTTAACGCCCTTGCTCTCTATCAAAACCGCCGTGAGATAGACGTCGCAGAGGAATTTTGCGCGCAAATCACCGGCGGCACAGTTTTAGTCCCTGCGATGGCTTTAAGCGACATCCCCGGTCCACGAGATACCAGTATGGAGGCTCCCTTCTCTATGGAAGAGTTAGAAGCTGCTATGGCGCTCTGTAGGTGTTCGTCTTCACCAGGGCCCGATGGCATAACATATACTGCTTTGCGCCACCTAGGCCGAGAAGCACGAAGAGAACTCCTCTGCCTTTTTAATAGTTCATGGCAAGATGGTGTCGTCCCACAGGAGTGGAAACGCAGCCGCCTGGTACCGCTACTAAAAGCAGGAAAGTCGCCCCTCGAACTGGCATCGTATCGGCCTATAGCACTTGCTAGCTGCGTCGGGAAACTCATGGAACGCATGATCCTCATGCGTCTCGAATGGTACCTAGAACACCACAAGATTTACCCTGATTCTATGGCGGGATTTCGACGAGGCCGTTCATCGATTGACAGTGTCATCGATTTAGTGTCATCTGTAGAACAGCAAAAATCATGGAAACGATTATCAGTAGCGCTCTTTCTGGACGTGAAAGGCGCTTACGACAACGTTTCCCATCAACCCATTCTAGACGCTTTTTTGACGATTGAACTAGGAGGGCGAGTATATCGATGGATCAGAAACTACTTGACACAAAGGTCCTTGTTCGTACGTACGGAAGATGGTCCAACTACCGACCACTACATATGCCGAGGAGTTCCCCAAGGTGGGGTTCTAAGCCCTATTCTTTTCAACCTCGCACTTCTCGGGCTGGCCGAATCCCTACCGGAAACAGTGAGTGTCTCAATCTACGCCGACGACATCTGCATCTGGTCATCAGCGGTCACTCGTCTGCAGGTTCGCGCAAGGCTGCAGAAAGCAGCAACACAGGCATCTCACTATCTTCACACACAAGGCCTTACCATCTCAACAGAAAAATGTGCGTTAGTCGCTTTTACACGAAAACCAATGTCTCATTATCCAGTATGCATTAATGGCCAGCCTATCTCCTACCATAGAAATCATCGGTTTTTGGGTGTCATTGTGGACCGGGACCTCTCTTGGAGCCCTCACGTTGCCCATTTGAAGAAGAAGCTCACATCTATTGTTCATGTCTTCAAGTTTATCGCCGGGAAAACATGGGGATCGTCAGTGGGCTCCATGCTACAGTTATATCGAGCACTTTTTATCGGATTGCTACGTTACAGTTCTCCCGTGCTTGCTAAAACATGCAAGTCAAATCTTCGAGAACTACAGAGCGTGCAAGCCCAGGCACTACGTGTTTGCCTAGGACTTCCGCGGAGCGCCTCAACAGCAGGAACCATTATATTGGCTCGAGACCATCCGATCACGACTTACATTAGCATCGACACGCTTAGGGCCCATGTTCGTCATGTTTCACGCATACAATCAAGCTCTCTTGCCTGCCTGCCAGAACGACGACCGCAGGCGTCCTTCTCCAACGAGGTCAGCATCCATCGTGCCTGTCTACCATCGGGCTTCACACCCTCAGCACGTTCAACCTCAGCTTTGTGGTGTTTAGAACAACCTCAAGTGCGTCTCACGGTACCAGGAATAAGAAAGAAGACCGACCTGCCTACCTTGGCCCTGAAGCAAGCAGCTCTGGATTGTTTGAACACTTTCTATTTTGACCGAGTCCACATATATACGGATGGCTCTTCCACTCAGACCAGCTCCACCGGCGCAGTGGTTATACCATCACGATCAATTAGCATCCAATACAAGATTTCTCACATGACAACATCGACCGGATCGGAGCTTGTTGCCCTCCGAGGTGCCGTTGATTACATTAACAACCAACCCGCTAATCGGTGGGCAATATTCTGCGATTCGAAGGCGGCCTTACAATGTCTTCTGTCATCTCTTCGTCGCGGGTCGTGTGAACAACTAGTGTCGGAGATACGAGAAATGCACCATTGTATGATAGCGAAAGGACACGACGTCGTGTTTCAGTGGCTGCCCGGCCATTGTGGTATCTCCGGCAACGACCTCGCTGACGAAGCTGCTAGGAAAGCCCACGAAGGAGCAACCCTTGTTTCTGTACCTTTATCGCGGACCGACGCAGCCCAACACCTAAGCAAGGTAGCACACCGTATGACATTAGAGAAGTGGCATACACCTGAATTCACCCAAGAACGATTGCATTCCCTCGACCCCTCTATGCAACTGCGGCTGTTACCAGGACTTCAGCGAAATGAGGCAACAATGCTGTGCCGCTTACGCTTGGGCGTCGCATTCACCAATGCGTATACGTTTTTGATTGGAATGACTGATAGCGCCGACTGTAATGCCTGCGGTGCCGAGGAAACTATAGAACATCTACTGTGCTACTGCCCATCTTTTCAAAACGAAAGACATGACCTCTGCACAGCTCTCAATCAGCTAGACAGCACACCGTTCACCTTGAAGAAGATCTTGGGACCATGGCCTCGCATATCGCAGCTGCGAAAGGCCACAAAAGCTCTGCTGCGATATTTGAAGGCTACTGGACTGAGTCAGCGTCTGTGACCCGGACTGAGTGACCGAACGATATCCCCAGTGGACTTTCTCTTCTTCCTTTAATCTTTCAGTCCCCTTTTCCCTTTCCCCAGTGTAGGGTAGCCAACCGGGCTCAGTCCTGGTTAACCTCCCTACCTTTCCTTTATCATTTGCTCTCTCTCTCTCTGTGCAAACATCCACCCATCATCGGCTCAGAAGGCAGTGAAGGCACTTTTGTGCTTTCGGGGAACGTCTGCTTTGTACAAGCGGCGTTGAATCAAGTATTGTCTGTGCACGTCTCTATACCCTCTCTCTCTCCATTATCTCTCTTCTCCTTCTCCATTCCCTCAGCGTAGGGTAGTCAACTAGTCTCTTGACTGGTTAACATCTATGCCTTCGTTATATCCCTCTCGCTTTCTCTGTTGCGCAAACATTTATCTGCAAAGAGGGCAGTGAATGAAGTAGACAGATGCACGATAAACTGCTTTTGGCGCATTTGTGCTTGTAGGGGTATCCAAATGTACAGTGGCATTCTCAGAGTCTACCGAGACTGGTCAGGGTCACGTAAATCTGTCATGTTAGAAAAACTTTGGAGACGTTTAAGCTTCGCCTTTAACAGTAAAACGCGATAGCATCAAAATAGAAATTGCAGTTGCAATTACAGCGCAAATTACAAAGCGCATTTATTGACACATTATCGATCGCGAATGACCAATCGCTATGAATCACCAGCCACTAATCATCAATTGAAAATCAATTACTAAGTATTGCTGCGCTCAGCACGTGATATGCTTCTCTATATTCACAGTCACATCAATTCCAATTTAATGAAGCATCCAGACGCTCACAGAACACATGTAATTAACTAGCAAATTACCATACACACTCATTAACTATACAAGATACTCGAACTACAAGCTTCCCGCCGATGCATCCCGCATACACATGCATCCAGTCGTTTAAGTTCAATGAAACACCACACACCTTCACTTCATTCTAATTACCTCATTCCTAATAACATATTAAAAATGACCATGCATTTGTCAGTACGTTCTCTAAGGCACCTTACCAAATCAGAACATAACCTACTTATCGATACTGCACATATACGCACACATTCATTTATTTTGTTATTCTATTGCCAACTACTGTTATTCACTTGAGGTGCATAACAGTAGTTGGAGTGAGTAACGAGGATTGTTGATGAAGCCAGTGTTTCGACGAAGGCACTTGATTTCATCAGACTCCGGTGAAGACAACCCCACTTGCCAAAGCATCTGCTCCAGCTGTATCCTTTGTTCGACCGTTGCTCATTATTTTCACGAAGCAGTTTCAGCCTTGGTATACTTGAGGTGGCAAGTGTTTCATGACGACATAATCTTCTAGCGCGCTCAGTTTCTATGCGATCGCTGTGCTTACCTTTGCATCTCTTTGGAACTCTTTAAAACAAGGGGCGTTGCTCTAGTATCAAACTCCTCTCCTTCAGCGAACACAAGCCTGTGCTTGCGTCTCGTAAGGTGCTCTTTCCTTGTTTCATTACTTTTATTGTCATGCTTGTTCAAAATCTGAAAGCAGAAGTTTATCATTTGCAAGCTTTTCAGTTGCACCTATGCCAAATTCTTAACGTATTACGTGCATTTATCAATGTATATAAGCCCGACTCCCTTTTATTTAACCTACGAACTCCGTTGAGACTTCGTATTTCATGTTGGTTCATAAATAAGAAGACATTTGTTATTCTATTCGACATTCGACGGTCGCTGTTCTCAGTTGTGTTCATTTGTTGTGATTCTGAAATTTCACTGTTCGGACACCCCGTCGTTTAAGTGTTTCCCATACTTCGCAGTTTATGAGCGTCATCCTTCGGTGTGCTAGAAGCGGCACCTAGAACTTGGAAAGTATGTCACTACTCTTTCGGGCGAGATTCCGTTTCCTCGGGCACTTCCACCTTCCCCGTCTCCCTTTTACCTACCGACTCTCACGCGCAAAAAAAAAAAGAAAATGAAAAGAAAAAGAAGAAAAAAGAAACTTGAAATGCACTCACTCCCATGCACCCACAACCTCGTGCTCACTTCCGGCTTGCTTTGAGGCGCATACCTGTACATCAATATTCTCGGGTCGTCCATGCCTTCTCGCATGAGCCTACTCGGTCGTGCCAGCTCTTCCATCTTTCGTTTTCCTTTTCTTTGATCTGGCACGTGAGTGATCGAGCGCGGTTCTTCGACCCTTCCCCTTTCCCCCTCGCCCTCCATGCTGCTGCTCCGCTCATCTCAGTAAAATAAAAAAAAACTGAATAAAGCGACGAGAACCTCCTTCCTATTCTTGGTAGGATTTTTTCCTGCGTCATTGTTGGCTCCATATGTGCGACCCCCATCGATCTCTCTCTCTCCGTGGAATGTATTGAGAGCATCTGTCTCTTGGCGAAGTCTTCCGTAGTTCCTGTCTACTGATCGGTACTTTTCTTTGTCTTTGCAAGATGTAGTGGTACTTGCTAGTAGTGCTCGACTTCATTATAGTTGCTTAGATTAGGAGAAACTCTCACTACGCACTGCCAACTTGCTATAATGTTGCGAATATATACAATGTCAATGCGCAGTCAGCGTATGACCTATTGCAGTCTTGAATAGCCTCCAATGAAGCTTCACTAGTACTGTCTAGACTAAAACGCATCGAAAAACGCTAACGCGTGGTCAATCACGAAATAAACTTGAGATGCACAAAAGGGCACCCAAACAAAAACATAAAATGACACAAGAAAGTAATTATGCCTTTAGAGTTTGATGAAAAATTAGGTCACACAAACCATATAGCACGAGGCACAAGGAAATAATCAGGTATTTGCCCAAAAGAGACAATTTGGACGGCGCTTAAGCTTCTCTATTAAGAGTGGAACGCGGTAGCCTTCAAAGATCACTGACTGCTTCTTACGTTTCCCGGCAACTGCAGTGTATGTAAAACTTAATGTTTACCGGGAAACGCTGACGGCGAACGCTGTGCTCGAAGGCGGGCTTTCTGGTAGAAACGCGGCCTCTCACGTGGGGTGATCCCATAGGAACTGCACAGTCGCGCCAATAAAATGACAAAATTTTCAGGTTTTTCTTATTGTTTCGCACTTCTTATTTTTCAGTTTGAGAAGGCTTAGCATAAAAGACATGCGCCGTCGGTGTTTTGTTTCATGTCATTTGTTCGTGGGCTGTCATTCTCAAAATTTCGAGGAAGACATTTGTCAAGAATGTGCGACAAGGTGTGAGCAACTTTCGGGATTTAAGGGTGTCAAAATATAACCCGCATATACCACGTGCAATGTAGCAAGGCGTGGCATATACATATATCTAAATACATACGGGAATTTTCTGTCAGGGGGACGCCGGCGCTGGACGCTGACACCGGATTTGCACGAGGCTGTAATTTAAGGGCGAGCAAATATTAGAGATTTCAAGTGTAAATTGAATAGTTCTTATTACTTGATTGATTATATTCATTCGTCATTAATACCCACGAACTTGTATCAAAAACAGTGGGCCCGTAGCAAGATCTAGTCGCGACCTATATAACCTATACACATATAGTAGCAGGTAAGAGAGACAAGTACAAATCTAGGGTTCAGCGAAAAACCTTTGGTAAAACATGCAAACACGCAGAAAACGCACACACACACATGAAAATGGGTTTCGTATTACAGTACAGAATTCCCTATTCGATATTGTCAAAGATTCGAATCTCTTCGCAGACCGCAATGAATCACAACAGGTATTGCTGTGTGCAGGTAGAGAGACTGATGCAAATGGGGACTGCTCTGAATAATTATGCTGCGGTGAGCCGCACATACTGACGGAGACGCGCCAGTTGCTAGGCGTGCCTATGCAGGGCATGAAATTAAATTAATATTACATTCTGGGGTCCTACGTGCCAAAACACTTACGACCTGGTTATGAATCACGCCGTAGTGGGGGACCCCGGAATAATTCTGACAATGTTAAGTTCTTTGACATGCTCCCAATGCACGGCAAGCAGTGCACTTTTGCATTTCGCGTTGATCAACGTGCGGCCGCTGCGGTTGGAATCGTACCCGCGACCTCGTACTCAGCTGTGCGATGCCGTAGTCACTCAGCTATCGGGGTAATTGTGTAGCAGGTCGCCTCTGCGGAGTATTCCGTGACTAAATAATCATGCCTCGTCTTTGGCACCCTGCGAAAATATGGTCTCAGTTTAGCTAACGTAATTTATTATCTGTTCAATTTCACCGTGTTTGACGTCTTCGAAACGATGCTTGTTTTTGTGTAGTCCTACACTCGGCTG